>NC_086454.1:225445260-225745260 GCF_028390025.1 Pseudophryne corroboree | reverse complement strand
AGTGCCAACTGATGTGGATTCTACAGCATGCAGTCTGTCAACTGATGTGGATTCTATAGCATGCAGTCTACCAACTGATGTGGATTCTGTAGCATGCAGTGCCAACTGATGTGGATTCTACAGCATGCAGTCTGTCAACTGATGTGGATTCTACAGCATGCAGTCTACCCACTGATGTGGATTCTGTAGCATGCAGTGCCAACTGATGTGGATTCTACAGCATGCAGTCTGCCAATGGATGTGGATTCTGTAGCGTGCAGTCCACCAACTGATGTGGATTCTGTAGCGTGCAGTCCACCAACTGATGTGGATTCTGTAGCGTGCAGTCCACCAACTGATGTGGTGCAATTACAATGTTGTTGAAGATTTTTACAAGAGTGTAATTTGGCCCAAGGGTTTTTTGGACTTAAATAAAGATCAGACTGGTGCTAATTCATTTAATGCCAGCATGCTTGGTCTGAGGAAAACCCTCCCTTGGCTCAGAGTCATCATTTCTCATCCTCAAAGATCACTTGCTGATTAACATTTGAATGCTGGTTATGATATCAATTTGACTGGTGACAAATAATATCAAGGAGTGAACAAGCATAATAAAAGTATCTCACTTTAACTTCCTGCTGATTTTTGTGAACTCCACAAGACCGGCCTCCATGGGTAAAGTCAGATCTCTAGCTGTTAACATTAGTCTGCAGTCTTCATATGTATGATCAGTGACTGGGACTCCTAGAGCTCTGCAAAACATCAATGAATAAGGTTATGCAAGACTTTCAAAATACTAAGAAAACATCACAACAGAAAATATGTAACTATTAAGGGTACATAAAAAAAAATATGAAAAATGTCATTAATGAAGCTCTGCACTTTGTTGGCTTAATTTCATGTATGAAATGTGTTTGAAATACTGTATGTAGATTTAATTCATACTGTACAGTATGTTAATAAACAGCAGCATGGCGTGCAAAATGATGACGTTGGTCAAGCTGACCTAGATGACATAATCATCACTTGAAGAATAACAACCTCCTCAATTTAGGAGCATGGCTAGTTTTCAGAAGGCCTTGGGCCTCATGTAACTCTGGTTCAGTAATTCCCTTTTCACACATGTAGCTATATCCCAGGTTTTTGCACAGGGTCGGACTGGCCCATAGGGGTACAGGGGAAACCACCAGTGGGCCCCACTGCCTGGGGGCCCTCCTCCTCCTCTAGTGATCAGGTTCCAGACTCTGCACATGAATTATACATATGTTACCTTATACTGCATAGGACTATGATGTATTCTCTGCAGTGCATAACCAATATTTATCTGGTACATAATCATGCACGCACTAGAATTATTTATATATTTGTCAAGGGGCCCAGCCCATGCACTCATTAATGGTTAGGCAATCCAATGTAATGTCTGGCCACACCCCCTCTGGAGAATGACCACACCCCTAAACATGGGCCCCTACCACTGCATTCCCCGGTGGGCCCTTCATGCCCCAGTCCGACACTGTTTTTGCATGTGAATGCACATCAACCCGGGATTTCTGCATGCATTTGTTAAGGATGCATTTTAAGGTTGTAATTTCAAGGATGCAGTTAGAACTGAAGTTTGAACAGGATCTGAACTGTGGATTACTCTTGAATCTTAAATGAAACAAGTTTCACAAACATTGCAGCTCAGGATCATTAGTGGCCTCTCCTCGCCTCTGACATGTGAAAACCAGGACCAGGCCTACAGTACTAGCTTCTGGTGGAGAACATCAGGACTGTCGCCGGGACTACCCCTAAAGATGAGCAGGGAGCTGTGGGGAAGAGCATCAAAACCAGGCTGGGCAGGGACATTTCCATCGGACATTAGTGAGCTCCCCACATTCTCATACCCGTCCATACTGCTCCCATTAGACCAGGGCATTTATAATTTCATCAAAATATGTAATCCCAATTTTCTGCCTTCCGTTGACTACCAGCAAATGTGTTTTTACCATGTGCTTTTTCTTTCTTATTCTGTTTTTTTTCTTTCTTACAGTGTACTTCTGCCCCATCGTGTGCTATACCTGTAATGTATACCTCCACTGATTGTACACCCTGTCAGCAGTAACCTGCACAGTGCACCCCAGATGGTTTCCTCGGATGGTTCCTCTGTGGACAGGAGGTACTTCACGTGGTTCTTTCCATACAAGGTACAACATACTACTACACAAGTGTCAGTTCTCCCATACAGATGTAGCCACGCTCAGTTGCATGAATGGAAGCGTTTCTGTACACTGCCTCGATGCGGCTAGGCGCTGGATCGCCTAACCGCACCAAGAGTGCCCGTCTGCAATGTAGCCAAGCTAGACGGGCGTGGCTACATCTGTACATGCCTTGGACTCACCTCCCACAGTGTAACCTTCGTAGTGCACCTAACATGGCTGCCTCATCTGGTATGCTTGGGGATGGGATGAGAAATACATGGACCTGATGGTTTTGATGGGACCCTACACGTTAGAACACTGCAATCACCCCATTTTGTGTAATTTCTTCTTGTGGTAGACTATTCCACCCAGGGTAATCCTACATAGTGTGCCCAAGACGGCTGCCTCACCTGGTACCTTGTGGGTGGAATGCACAACCCGAGGAAGCTATTACCAAAATGCCTGCACCAACCTTACATTATGCTTACTGTGCACTATAGGTTTTTTTATATGTCTGTGTGGATTGTAATTTGCTGTATTATGTGAATTGTTTTTGATGTTTGTAAAGCACCTTGAGTCCTGAGAAAGAGCGCTATATAAACAAAATTATTATTTTTATTATTGTTATTTTTATGTATGGAAGGAAACAACCGGGACTAAGTCGCCATCTTGCTAGACTCAGTAAATTCACATGCCTGAAAGCTGCACAAGTGTTTAGAGTAAATGTCCAAAACATAAATCCAGCTATAAAGGATGCAGTGTGTGGTGCTCTTTGCTGAAACATACCTGGTAATTAGTAACATAATGAGCTACAGTAATATTGAATATATTAAACCAATTCTGGCACCACATTTAATTATCAGAACAATATCTGGTGTCAAATTTAAAATATGGGAGACCTGTCAGGCCTGGAGCTTTGCTGATAATAGCAGTTTATCCTTATTGTGAAATTAGCGACATTCATATTATTCTAGAGAACTTTCTTTTTCTTATGTGGAAAAATAATATTCATTTTAGTAATACTGGGCAAACATAATTAAATATCCAAGTCCATACTTTCCCTTGGCTTCATGATTGATGAGTAGTGGGGTCTAGTGTTTGCCTGTAATAAGTTCAGAAAGTATGAATATTCAGACTGTTTCAGATCTGTATCAAGCTCTTATGCTCCAGACAGAAGGGAAAATAAAATATTTTATGCTATTTCAGTGATGGCTAACCTTGACACTCCAGCTGTTGTTGAACTACATATCCCAGCATGCCCTGCTACAGTTTTGTTATTTGGCCATGCTAAAACTGATGCAGGTCATGCTGGAATGTGTAGTTCAACAACAGCTGGAGTGTCAAGGTTAGCCATTACTGTGCTATTTGTTATCAGATTTAAGTTAGCCTTGGAGCAGTTGGCTTTCTGTACCATGTACAGTACCTGTTGGGGAGGAAAGTCTCAAGAAGGCAAAAAAAAAACATCAGGGAATGGTTATTGGGACTTTGAAATGGTTATACTGTATTTTGTGACAACCTCAAAATATAGAGTGTGTACTATAGGTGCAAAACCAACTCAAATCTTTATTTATCTTTGTGTGACAACATGTGTGACAACCATGGGCAGGGCTATACTTTTTGTTAGGGGGAGAGGGTAATTCAGCATAGCTATGCCCAATTTTGGACAGGCCCCCAGGTGCACAGTGGAAATCCCCAGTGGGCCCCCTCCACTAGAAGTCAAGTTCCACATTATGCATTGTTACTCTACAGTAGTAGGGGGTCAGTAACTTGGTGGAACAAGACCATGAATGAACTCCTCCTGCACTTTGGTTGGTTGATATTTGCAGGCAATCATACCTCTTTCACACTGCCAAAATAACCTGGGCTATTACTGGGTTGACACCCGGGTCATAGCTTGGTGTTAAAGGATGAAAAAAAACACATTTTGTTTCTCCCAGCACCCTGAATGATAGCAGTAACCAGATTTAAATCCCATACAATATCTTAGAATTCAGAGAGCTCGGTTACATATATCTGCGCAAATGTATGTGTAAGCCCCCAAGCCGCGTCAAGGCCTCTCTGTATATATATTGGGGATCCCTAGTGCTATATCTAGGTGCAAAGCGTGGCACCCAAAAAAAATCAGCATAACCCAGACAGCCCAGGCAAGGGTGTATCTAGGGGTCTGAGCACCCCTGACAAAATAAGGAACTGGCGCCCCCCACCTCCCCAACCCAGAGACACAGAGGGGGGAGTCACAGGGAGGCTGAGGTCAGGGACACTGACGGGGAATACAGGGAGGGTGCAGGTACAGTGGCAAACGCAGGATTTCTAGAGGGGGGTTTCCAAATGCAGTACACAATCTCCCACTCTGCGGAACGTTAGAGCAATTGTGGGGGTCTGGTAAAGTCCCTGGACATTAATGTATACTGTATGGAATACAGTATTAATATTTAACACTATAGATGGTCTATAGTATAGGCTGTATCACACATTTAAATAATATAAATAAATGGTCAGGAAAAAGATTAAACATACCATAATAAATAAATAAATACACAAACATAATAGAACCAGTCCTGCACTTTTTAAGCACACATTCTCCCACCTCATGGTAAGGCTCCTGTCCTTTCTTCCTGGTAGCTACTCTTTTGTCCAGTGTACTGATTGAGGATTCACACAACAAACTTGGTAGAAGAAGATGCTACCATTCGGCATGTGCAGCAGCTCTGCTCTGTCCCTTAAACTGCATTATGTGGTGGTAGCTCTAGTTATCGTATTATATACCATTGCTATTGTTTTCATACTTTGAGCCACTTGCCAAGAGGAGGGGGGGTTTCCGGGCAACCGGAACCCTTCCCCTCCCCCTCCCCCCCCCCAACGTTTGCCTATGTGGTAGGGGCAATGAGTTGGAGGGCTTACAGGGAGGCTGAGGTCAGGGATGCTAAGGGGCAATTACAGGGAGGGTGTGGGCAGAGACACTGAGGGGGAATTACAGGAGTGTGCGGGCAGGGTCACTGAGGGGGACTTACGGGGAGGGTATGGGCAGGGACACTGAGGTTGAATTACAGGAGTGTGCGGGCAGGGACACTGAGGGGGAATTACGGGGAGGGTATGGGCAGGGACACTGAGGTTGAATTACAGGAGGGTGTGGGCAGGGACAATGAGGGGGGAGTCACAGGGAGGCTGAGGTCAGGGACACTAAAGGGGAATTACAGGGAGGGTTCGGGTAGTGAAAATGAGAGGGAGGAGCTACAGGGAGGCTGAGGTCAAGGACATTGAGGGGCAATTACAGGGAGGGTGCGGGAAGGGACACAGAGTGATTTACAGGAGTGTGCGGGCAGGGACACTGAGGGGGGCGTCACAGGGGAGGCTGAGGTTAAGAACACTGAGGGAGAATTATGGGGATGGATGCAGGCAGGGGCACTGAGGGGGAATTACGGTTAGGGTGCGGGTAGGGACACAGAGGGAATTATGGGAAGCGTGCGGGCAGGGACACCGAGAGGGAATTACAGGAGTGTATGGGCAGGGTCACTGAGGCGGCAGTTATAGGGATGGTGCGGGCAGGGACACTGAGGGGGAATTAAAAGGAGGGTGCGGACAGGGACACCGAGGGGATATATGCCCACATACATATAGTTAAAAACCCCTCTCTAGGTGTGGTGGCACTACATGTCCTAGCAAATCCAGTTGACAAGGTGTGCTGGGACTTGTAGTCTCAACACAGCTGGACAGGCAGTCACTGGTCTGGATACCTCTCCATACAGAGCACTTTGTAACCTGTGATCCAGACTGCCAGGATAGACCATGCAGTGCAGCTACGGTACCGCAGAAAATGTACAGGTAAGATCATGCTGCACTGCTGACTGGTGCTGATTGTAGTGACTGGTGTTTGATGACAGACCGCGTGCAAACAATGAGAAGGGGAGCGGATGAGGAAGAGGAGGTGAGGCACTCCCCATACCTGGAAGTGCCCCGCTCCCTGGCTATATTCACCATCATTGTGACCATAGTCACAGAGAGTGTCTGATGTACTCAGTGAGAACTACCAGGTCATTCTAGCCCCTGGCGCAGGTGGCACTGCTGGGCGGCGCCCCTTCCTTGGCCAGCGCCCCTGGCAAGTGCCATCCTGGCCAATAGGAAGATACACCCCTGAGCCCAGGGCAGCATACCAGTGAAAAAACTATAATGTTAATAGATTAATGTTTAAGAAGCCAAAGCTATAGAGAAAGTGATACAAAAATCAGATGCAATTAAAATAAGAAATAGTGTTAAAGAAATTAGTATGTGATAAGTGTTAATGTAAGGGTATGCCACACTAAAGCCATCCAGCTCCGCCAATCTAGGGGCACCACATCCCACACCTCCACAACCCCAATCTGGGTCTATGTTTAACCAGCAAGGAGCCATATGATAATGGCTCCCTGCTACAATATATCTAAGCTAAGAGCTACCCACCTTGGAGCAACCCCATAATGCTCCATCTGGCAAGTCAGGACCTGCATCTCCTCCTAATGCAAGCTCCTCTCTGCCTCTCACAACAAGCAAATATAGTGGTGGATAGTCAATTAGCCTTGTGATATCATTCAGGTGCTTTCAAAGAGAGGGGTATTTCTAAGCAAGAACAAAAAAAACACATTTTGTTTCCCTCAGCACCCTAAATGATAGCAGTGTTAAAGGGTCCCTGAAAAATAAACCGGGTATCCAACCCAAGTAGTGACCAGGGTTGGATGAAGGAAGGACCTGGGTAATGAAGCAGTGTAAACAGATGACATTTACAGCATAGAGAGAGCCGGATCCCCGGTGTCTGTAGTTGTCCCAGGAATAACTGGATTAGTTCCAAATCCTAGGTTGGACTCAGGATTTTGGTGTGAAAGTAGTATTAGCAGTGTAAACCTTGTATTATTCAGTGCCATCCACCAATCAGTGTGCCATGGCAGATGATGCTGTGCAGATACTCTGATTATAGTAAACATAAATGGAGCAGCATGGTAAAATTCTTTATCTTTTTCTCGCCTCTCAGACACGTCTGTATATGTAGCTGCAGGTAAATGCCCCTCCCTGGATCCTCTACAGCACAGGTTCTCAAACTTGGTCCTCAGGACCCCACATGGTTCATGTTTTGCAGGTCACCTGTAGATTTTTAAAATGTGACAGTTGGTGATACACAGTGCGCCTGCTGGGTGACATGGAAAACGTGACCTGTGTGGGGTCCTGAGGACCGAGTTTGAGAACCACTGCTCTACAGGATACACACAATTTACCATCTGTCTGATAAACTTAGAAATGAACTTTGTTAAATCAATGTACTATGTTATTTCTGGTACATACTGTGCCATGATATTTCGAACATTGTTTGCATAAAGAAAATAATCTTTCTTCTCATCTTCCGAAGGATCATAAACAGGGAGAAACTAGAGGGAAAAAGAAATCTAAATTAAGTTACAGGGATGACATCCGTGTTCTAGACAGCAAAACGGCACACATTGCAATTTTTCCATATTAAGGGCCTGATTCACAGTTGTATGTTGATGCAGCTGCAGATACAATTTTGTGGGGCTCAGAGGATGTGCGAAAATATGTTAATGTTACAGCCGCCAGAATTTGTATAGAGACATCCACCGGAGCCTACCCAGCTGCCTGCAATTGGATACACATTCACAGCATCGATGCAGATCTAGGAAACATCGACTCTGAGTGAGTTTATGGTCATTCAGAATGATTGCTGCATCTGAGAACGGCGGAAACGTGTTTCCAGCAAACAAGATGGTCAGTTGCCGACTCCCCGAAAATGATACCGACATGCCTGAATTTTTGTCGTCACTGCCTGTTACCTCCAAAAAACATGTGTTCCCTGTCAATCACATGCGGATGGAGCCTCACTGCGACTGCAATCACAACACATGCACAGTACACCGATAACGGCTCAACTGCATGAACATTGGAATAGTGAACAACTATGAATCAGGCCCTGAGGCAACTACTGTAGCATTTTCTTACCTCTACTTCCACATTGGTGCAGACTTGACACACGGTCATAAATAGGAGCTTTGCACTAAAAATGATAAATAAAACTGAAAAATCTGAAATGTGTATTTCCAAACATGTTGCCTTTCTATTATATTTACATACTTTATTAAGTTTATTGACTAACTGTTGTTTGGTTTTAAACTAGACTAAAGGGCTCTACACATTGGCCGAGGTGCCCGACAGACGATATGGCCGACGGACGACCTGGCGAAGGTGGGGTGATGGGGGGAGTGAAGTTTCACGTCACCTGACCCCATAGCCCTGCATGCTAATATGGACGAGATTGTCCATATTGGCTTGCGTGTATAAACGAGCCGGTACCAATGATGAACAAGCGCGGGGCCGCACATCGTTCATTGTTGGTGCCTACACATATATATAAGCTATCGCATTCATTAATGAATGAGATCATTCATATCGCTCAGTGTAATCGGCAAGTGTATAGGGCCCTTAAGAAGAATTTACTGGAGTTTCATATAAATATATGCAAATGTGAAGTAACATTTTGTAAAGAAAGTAAATTATTATTGTATTAAAACAAAAAATGTCATCACAATTATAACATGACTGGTACAGTACCATCTTGGAAGAATTTAATTAGTCAAATCAATATACACATATTAAGTCAATGTGTAATATTTGCCAACATTTTATAATAGTCCAATTGTAAAGTGCAACAGAATTTTCTGCACTATATAAGAAAATGGTAAATAAATAATAAAGAAAATATCCAGTATGGCAATATTTCTCATTCCAGATTTACAGATCTTTATTTTGATCAGAAAATAGGTTTGTGAAAGAATTGCATCCAACACACAGAAAGAGAACAATTTTACAGCGTAGTTTATCAACAGAAATTAGGACAGATGGAAAATATGTTATCACAATTTTTTGTGTTATTTAAGGTGTCATCCACTAGTGTCAGAGCACGGAGTTGTATTTAGGACCTCATTCAGTAAGGATTGCAAAATTTGCAAATTGCAATCCAGCCAATTATCGCACGATGGCACAACATTCACATGTGAGTAAAAATAGCAACAGAAATTGCGTACACATCGTGATCGCAATGTAGCCGCTGTTTGACTGACAGGAAGCTGGCATTTCTGGGCGAAAAACCTGCCGTTTTCTGGGTGTGTCTGAAAAAACGCAGGCATGCCCAGGTGTATTTAAGGAGGGCATCTAATGTCAGCGATGACAAGTTCCAGCCTCTTGTGTCACAAGAATTGTGGATGACCTTGCCTGGCGCAGTTAGGAAAAATCTTCGATATTCCAGGAATTGTGTATGGTTTTGCGATCAGCCCGCATGTTGCGACACATTTGCAATGGGCATTTTTTTCTCTATTTCTGGGCGGTAAATATTTGATCGAGGCAAATGCTTTTTGGCTAAAATTGCAATCCTTGCTGAATAAGGTCCTTAAGGCCGGTACCCACTGGAGAGGTGTGCTAAGCAGTGGCGCACCCAGGGGGGGGTTTCCGAGTACCCAGAAACCCCCCTCCACTAAAAAAAAAAAATTTTTTTTTTTTTTTTTTTTTTATTAGCTGCATGAGTATTATTAATGACTGTCTAGCGTCCTCTGCAGCCTGCTGTCTTCCTGGTGGCACTTGCAAGTGCAATAAAAGTTTACTTTATTTTAATTATAGTACATATATATCCATGTGCCTACATATATACACATGTATATACATACATACATACATACATACATACATATAAACACACACACACACACATATGATATATATACATGTGTATATATATGTGTACTGTATGTGTGTGTGTATATATATATATATATATATATATATATATACGTATGCATGTTTAATATGCTATGTATATGTGTATATGGGTTCACTACGATCTCCCGGCGGCCGGCCTCCCGGCGACCAGCATACCGGCGCCGGGAGGCCGGCCGCCGGCTTACCAACAGTGTGGCGAGAGCAAATGAGCCCCTTGCGTGCTCGCTGCGCTCGGCACGCTACGCGCGCCACACTATTCTATTCTCCCTCCAGGGGGTCGTGGACCCCCACGAGGGAGAATAAATGTCGGTATGCCGGCGGTCAGGCTCCCGGCGCCGGTATGCTGGTCGCCAGGAGCCCGACCGCCGGCATACTGAAGACCACCCGTGTATATGTATGTGTGTGTGTATGTGTATATATATATATATATATATATATATATATGTGTGTGTAGATATATGTATATATATATGTAGAAGAGTCAGAACAAACAAATGTCCAAGACAGGACATGGCACTCCAGGACTTTAGTATAAATAATTTTAATGCATCCACTTAATCAACGACCTGCATCACTCCAACAGCCAGTGGTGCAGTGTAAACTGTGGCATAATGGCACAAGCATATATATGTGTAGAGATATATATATATATATATATATATATATATATATGCACACACACACATACACACACACACACACACACACACACACACAGACATACTAGTTTTACGGACCCAGCATATACTGGGTCACCTCAGTCCCCACCCCCGTGATTGGCTCCGCCCAGTTCTGGAAACCCCCCCAGCGATCTGTCACAGACCGCTCAGCACACATCTCTCCCCCCACTCAGCACAGCGCGATGTGTGCTGAATGAGGTAGGGGAGGATGGGAGGAAGGGGGACCTCATTTCACCCAGCGGGTGAAATGAGCGAAGTACTAGATTGTGCCTGCATGCAGGCCAATCTAGCACTGGCGATAAAGACGCGCCGGGCTGCGCATTGCTAACGCGCGTGGGCATACACACGAAAGATCCATGCTTGACTTCTAAGCAATCTAGTCAGATGGCTTAGATTTTAAGCACGGATCTCTCCGTGTGTACCCCCCAATAGTCTTCAGCTCCTGCTTATTCAGGATGATCTCACTTAATTAGCCTGTAAGATAATTACAATGTTTACAACAGCACAGAATATTTAAAAAAATGTGCTGATCTGTGGAAGCAAGAAGTTTAGATTGTGGAATACTTCCAAGTATGGGTGTAGCAAGGGTGGCTCCGGTGGAATGCGAGCCCCATGCGCCGGAAAAGTCAGAGGATGCACTGCCGCCTGCTCACCCCCTCCTTCTGCCCGCTATACCACAGGCCACTGTACAGGCAGCCGCAAAACAGGAGGAATAGGGGGTGCACACTGACTCGGACTTGAAGACTAGGGGCCAAATGTAATAGAGTGAGAGTTTCAGAAAGTGAGAGATTTGGTAAGGTTTTTCAGTTTTTTGTAAAGTGGCAATCATTTACACTGCAAAACCAGGTTGATCTTGCTGTGTAAATGATTGCCGCTTTAATAAAAGCTGCAAAACCTTACCAAATCTCTCACTTTGTGAAACTCTCACTCTATTACATTTGGCCCTAGGTAGGGAACAGGACAGGCCAGAGGCGACAACAGGAGACACTGACAGCCAGCACATGCCGGAGCTCTGCCCGCCCTCTTTATAAGTTTCACTGTCTGCTTATAGCTGTGCAGCAGGGTTACTTCTGTCCTGCTACATCACTCTCTGCCCCAGCTGCTGCAGCACCTCTTTCTGCCTCAGCTGCTGCAGCACCTTTCTTTGTACCAGGTACTGCAGCTATATTAAAAATATATATGATTCTTTGATAAAGCCCCTGTGGGAGGAGCGAAACGAGTCAGAAGCTTTACGTTTGGACCCCTGCTGGAATTGGACCCGTACTTTTCATCAGCTACATATTTCATTTGCTGTTTGAAATATTATCGGGAGGAGAGAAGCCGCTCATCGTGCCCGCAAACGGCACGTAGAGGTGTGGACTCGTGGAGCATTAAAGTCGAGCAGGACGAGTTACAGCAGGTGCCAGCGCAGGTGCCGGTTTCCCCGTAGCCAGCGATCATCTTGGCAAACGTCGGGACTTCTCCCTGCTGACAACATTTGCTCAAACCTCACGTAAGATTCCATTTAGAGCGGCTCTCACACAGTATATTGTGCTGCGCTGGATGGTCATTTTCAAAGGAACTGTGATACAAAGTGACTATTCATGGATAATAAACTAATTTACGGGTTCCACTAGCAGCTACATTTGATTTATATTTGACTTTCATATACGGATTTAGTCATTTGCCTATAGAGTTAGTTCATACACTTCTGTGCACAGAATATGCTCAAGTCCACCTCCTTATAGTGGAAAATATATATACTTATTATTTTAGATTCAAAGATTTTCAAAGTATTAAGACCGGTCTTGTTTTATAATCTGTGATTATTCATGTATTAATAAATAATTTTAATTTAATATAGGAGTTGGTATTATTGTCAGCCATATCATATATATTTTTAATATAGCGCAAGAGAGTAAAAGTTGGAGTTCTGTGGTTGATTGCATCTGGGTGGTCCAGTGCAATGAGATTGACTTGCTAACCCCAGGTCATAAACCCTCCTGCGGCTGATTTGTATTGACATCATCCAAAAGGAATTTTTTAAATTATATGTTATTAGCGCCTGATAAAAAGGTTTTTTCCAGGTACTGCAGCACCTCTCTCTGTGCCAGCTGCTGGAGCACTTCTTTCTGCCCTAGCTACTGCAGCACCTTTCTCTGCCTGGCTGCTGCAGCACCTCTCATTGCCCCGGCTGGTACAGCACCCCTCTCTGCCACAGCTGCTACAGCACCTCTCTCTACATTGATGCTGCAGCACCTCTCTCTGCCCCAGCGGGTGCTGCAGCATCTCTCTCTGCATTAGAAGCTGCAGAGTTACTTGTATAAGTGGCTCTACTGTGGCATAACCTCCCTTATATTTTTATTGCGTGCCTTCGCTCACTGTTCCTGTTTTAAACATGAGGGGCACCCAAAGGAAACTTTCACCCTGAGCTCCGCAAGGTCTAGAACCGCCCTGTCACCAATTAAGGATTTTTTAAAAAAAATTCTTTTCAAATGTAACATGCCCCCAATTCAGTACAGGGGAGGAGGCGCCAAAACATACCCTTGCTCCGGGCACCATGGCACCTAGATACACCTCTGCTTCCAAGTAATCGTTATTTTGGCAGGAATACCCCAATTTGTAGATTTCAAAATGGTGTGACTTGCTGATATGGGTGTGGCTTGGATTTATTATGGGACAGACTTTTTGGAATCCCAATTTTGCTTTTGGGGTTTTGATAATGTGAGATAAATGTGAAACAGAATGTATGAAAGGCAAACATTAAAAGCACACTTAGCACACTCTATTTATTAATAAAGGTGATTGGGCCATGCTAATTATCATTCCTTATTACACCCTATCGACGCTATAGGAACTTTGTTTTATGTTTAGTAGTTACAATATTTACCAATGACCAGGGGTGTTTTAAGAGAGGAGGAGACCCCTGTGCAGCCTCAGTTGTGGGTCCCCTCCTCTCCGGCAGCTAGAAGACTCTGTCTTAAAGCCAGAGCCTACTGCGCATGTGCAGGTCTCTAGGAACATGGCGCCCGCGCCTTGTTCCCGGGGACACCTCCAGTGCGCATGCGCAAATCCCTCAGAAATGGCCGCCGGAGGGTTAAGTATACTCTATGGGTGCAGTGTGTGCGGTGTGGACCCCACAGACCCACGGGCCCATGTGCACCACACACTGCACCCATTATAGAAACGTCTATGCCAATAAGTCTTCTAGAAAAGGCTGTTCCCACGAAGAGCTTTATAGTGAAGTGAGAAGTGATATAAGTGATATAAATTGCTATCACTGCAATTTCTGGCACTGTGCATGGGCGGCCATAAAGTCACACATGGACAGCACTTTTTCTTGAAACAAGTCCAATTGCTAGCAAAGAAACCTCTTTTTTCACCAGCAATAGTAATGATTGGACTCTCTAAATATAGATATACTATTATTTTACACCCATCCTGCACTTGGTCCTGGGGTGAATATGGCCCTTCTGTCACCTGGGGCAAAAACTCATCACACTCACACCATCCTCATCCCAGCAGATGACCACCACATTATACAGAGCATCAATGATCACCATATACTACAGACATCATTAGTGACCACCATATACTACACACAGCATTAGTGACTGCCATATACTACACACAGCATTAGTGACTGCCATATACTACAGACAGCATTAGAAACTGCCACATACTACAGACAGCATCAGTGACCACTATATACTAGACAGCATTAGTGACCTTCATATAGTATAGACAGCATTAGCATTATTAGCCATATAATACATACAGCATTTGTGACAACAATATACTACAATCAGCATTTGTGACCACTATATAAGACAGAGAGCATCAGTGACCACCATACAGTATAATACCCACAGCATTAGTGACCACCATAAACTACAGACAGCATTAGTGACCTCTATATAGTACAGAGTCCATTAAACTACTAATTACTAAACTATACCCAACCATCCCCCATACCATAACTTACCTCTTCTGCTGTGTCTGTCCCTTTCCTGTTGCACCCATACAGCACTGCCCAGGAAGCAGCCTCTGTAAGACAGATCCTGCAGAGGCTGTCACTGTCAGTGAGAAGGCAGGACAATGCACATACAGGCAGGGGAGTCAGAGGCTGTGCAGCCTATTGCTGCAGAACACGGCCCCTGGAAAGGGATAGATGTAGGCCGACCACCCCCTCTGCTCTCTGGCATTGCAAGTGAAGTAGATGCAACTTCTGATCCCCTGCTAATAGCCCTTGTTCTTCAAACCCCCCCCCCCCCCTTCCTTAGCTGTGCCCTTTTATGGGTTGCTAGCAATACTGCCGGAATGTTTCTTCCCCATTCCCATCTCTGTCAGATATCTCCCTCTGCTCTTTCCACCATAACCCTGTGTTCTCTCTCTTTTTCTATGTCCGCATCTGCCCTATTCTCTCTTTTTCTCCTCGTCTCCCACTTTTCTCTCTCCCTTCCCCCCCCCTCTCTTTCCCATCTTTGCCCTGTCTCTCTACTTGTCATCTCCTCTCTTTAACCCCCAACCCCTGATCCATATCAAGTCCTTCTTCTTCCAGTCCTTTCTGTTTGGGCTTTGTCTTTGTCTGGCAGCCAGTGAGAGCTGCGAGAGGAGGAGCTAGCCTCTCTACAACTATCTACTGAGACTGTGCTAGACGGACAATAGCAGCATTGATACCTGTCACTTTCAGGTACACTATTGGCTATTTATTTCTTGGTTTCAATTGTTATTTTATAGACCTGAAATAAGTTATGGGTAAGGTCACAGAGACACATGGCCTCCCTGCGGATTATCCCAGTGTTCCAGATTATCAGGCACAATTCCAACAATTTACATACAGGTATTAGTCAAAATGATCAGAGTGGCCAATAAATAAAGCAAATGGATGTGTCCCCATACTGTGCTGCTGCAGGAGGCTGCGTACGGTGGCGTTGCCACAATGCGTATGCACAGCCTCCACAGCCATCTGTCCCCCATTGCGTGTGTATGACTATTTGCATGCTCCCGCTCACCGCCGCAGACTGCAAGCATATATGTAACAGGTAGCACAGGCTCCCGCTATCCCCAATATACTGGCTCCCTCTATGGATGGGCAGCGTGAGCACCGCTGCTCGCTACTGATACGCTATGCAATGAGGAAACATCTTTATGTTACTTTTTCACCTGTATTTTGGCTTTTATCTGGAAAATCTACAATCAGTTGAAATTGGCGCTCTGCTAGAACGGTTATTCTGCCACTTATTCATGTCAGAAAGCAGTGCACTAGGAAGACCAGATGAGATCTCCTTGTAACCATTATCTTATTTATTGAAGCTTTAAGGAAGCAGACTGGTGAAAAGGAGTTTTAACAATCATTTCCCATGAATATTCAGTGATCCTAAGCTGCAAAATCCCTTTGATAGTCCTTATATCTGACTAATGCAGTTTAGTAAACATGATAGTTATTGGGAACTCTGGGCCACTCAATGGAGAATATGTAATGCCAGCATTTATTGTATTGACATGGCTCATTAGTTAGCAGGGTGGTAATGCAGTCGCCAGCCACAGTGTTGGCGTTTAGCTAGAGGACAAATTTTCCTGAAAAATAAGTTTATAGCTTTACTGTAAAAAGGGTCTGGGATGTTCCCGGTCTTGCTTTAAGGGGGACACTACTATTTATTTATAAATATATTGAGATTTCATGTATAATGTACATACATTAGTAGACCTGAAATAATAGGAAACAAAGGGGCTAATTCAGAATGGATCTCTGCAGCGGCAGCGATCGCAGTCTGAATCTTTTTGTGGAGTGCACACCCCAGGAGCCCAGTGAGATGCTATGAGCATCTCTGGGCTGCGATCACCTCTGCCTGATTGACAGGCAGAGGCGGTCGCATGGCAGGAGGGAGCGTGCCAACTGCATTAGAACACTGTTGGCAAGGGGCGTGGTCCAGACAACGGAGGTATGTCCGGGCCATTGGGTGGGCGGCCCGCTGGCAGGGAGCTACGCCTCAGGTACAAAGGTATTGCTGCTGTGCGATGCTTTTTGTACCTGTGCAGGGGGTGGGGGACAGAGCCACATAAGCGAGGTGGACTAGCCCTGTGCTGGGCGTCCCCCGCATGTCGGAGTAACTGATTGTAGATGTGCTAAATTTATCACATCTACGATCAACTCTGAATTACCCCCAAAGGCCAGACAGATCTGATTTGTGTGGGTTTTGCATTTTTCTTATCAAATGTTTAGCTCAATGAAGTTGAGTAACCAGAACTTCCTGACAAAGAGATAGTGTACTTAAAAGAGGTGCAAAATAAAGAACATGCATAGACTGTAAAAGCAAAACCTTTATGCAGACTGGAATTCAGCCCTTTCTGACTGCCCTGCAAGAAAGAAAGGTTTTCATCTGGGACAAATTTCATTGGAATATTCAAGTTTAATTCTATAAACTGCCAGGAGGCTAACTTGTATACAGTAATTCCAAGAATGTAGTTACTGTACTGTATATCCTTTTATAATATTTTATTGTAAACAATGAGTTCCCAATAGAAAAAAACGTTAATTTCCTTAAATAACAAAGCACTTTTCCTTAAATTTTCTTTTCCATTTGTTATACTGAGATCCTTGTTATATAGGCTTTTCTATACTTTGCATGGGGAAGCTATCGCCGGTGAGGCAAGGTTTATCAACAATTAATAAATAGAACTCATAGTATCAACTACAAGCATTGCAAGGAGATGCATATTATTTAAAAAATGATACCCTACAATATGTGCTTTTTGCACATACATACAAGTTTAGCCATACTGTACCTTCCAACTGCCCATTTCTGCGTGCGATAAATGTGGGGGGTTTCGTGATTTTTGGAGGTGCTATCCAATTAGGCACCATTTTTTCTATTTTTGGGCAAAAACACATAGAATCCGCAAAAAATTGTGGACCTATGTGTTTTCATAGGAAAAATAAGCCTGCTTATCGGAGAAACAAAATCCCCGGTAAGTGCCAGCATCGAGGCCAAATGAATAGCACTTCTTACATCCATAAAACATTACTGTAGTGAGTGCAGAATTCCTTATAATTCCAATTATTTCCTAATAAGCACTAAAGTGATTAAATCAGTACTTAATGAAAATGTAAACAAGCATTTATGCATATATTCACAGGCACTGGAACAGGGGGTGTGAGGAGGCAGCTCGCCCCCTTGTCCCACATATTTGAGAGGTGCCATTTGAGAAGTACTGGATCATGGGGTGCAGTATGGCCGCCATCTCCAGTTAATGCGGCATACCTCCCGACTGACCCGATTTTTGTGGGACAGTCCCGTTTTTTGAGGACTGTCCCACCCGCAGGCCGCAGTGTCTCCCGGTGGAGGGGGGGGGGGGGCAGCGGAAAATAGACACTGTGCGCATGCACAGCGTCTATTCAGTGGAGACAGACGGAGAAAGAGCATGCCAGCAGCTCACAGAACGCTGGGCATGCCCCCTCACTGACAAAAACAGGGCGTGGCTAGCAATCGTGGCACTGCCACGAAGCCACATCCCTTTTTCATAGGCCACGCTCCCTTTCCATCTGTTTCAAATGTTGGAAGGTATGATACGGGCAGTGTCAGGATGGAGATAATACCCTTTTCAGTTGTTCTACCTCCTCCCTCCCCACAGCCCTTTACCACCTGGCTCCAGGGACCTACTCCCCCCTGCAGCCAGCTCCAGCACGTACAGTGTGTGGCTAGTTACTGAGGGGAATCACCTGAAAAATCGTGATACCCTTAAAGTGTAAGTAACCCCTGAAAGTGTTATGGGGTTCCATTTTCTCTGTTTCCTATTGCAATAGTAATGGCGTTAGCCATTGTAGCCAATGGGCTATATATCGCACAATTTAATGGGAGAGGGATTGTCCAGATCTCTCCATGCTAATAACCACTGGTGTATCCGCTGTCTAATGACTACACACGAACAGTAGGTCTGCAGCATAAAGTGATTGCTTGGATATGGATGTGATTTTTAATACATCTGGGTGGAAATGTATTGCCTGAACAGGGGAAACAATAAATTATATTTATTTATTGAATCTAAACCTCAATAAACTGGAAATGGACCCCTTAATGTTATATTTTTCTTCTAACACACATTTATCTGCATTCCCCATAGTGTTACCTATGCTGTTTTTACATAAATGAGTACATATGACTAGCATGACCGCGGCCATGCGTGTGCAAATCCTTAGAATTGGTGCAGTTAGTCCCAAAACGATGTGGCTGCACATGCGACTCATTCGTGAGTACGCTGACAGCCAGGGCCGACATCAAGGGGGTGTCCTGTGTACAGTTGCCAGCCTTGGCTATTCCAGACGGCAGTCGCCGCCGGTGAGACTGACCGCGGCTGCCCCTTTATAGCCCGCCGCCGATCGCAGCAAGCAGCAGCTTGCTGTTTAATAAAGTTTTTTTAATTCAGATGCAATGCAGCGTGACGTCATGACGTCATGCCACATCGGGTGAAGAGGAGCAGCGGTGCTGAAGAGCTAGGGACAGGAAGAGGCCAGCAGCAGACAGCGTGGGAGAGAGAGCAGAGAGGAAGGATTTGGAAAGGTAAGTATGTCTGTGACTGTGTGTTTGTGAGAAGGGGGCCCGGGGCTGGCAATATAATATAAAAGGTAAGGGATTATTCTCTGAAGGGGGAGGGGGGGTGGAAGGGGGGGCACTGTGAGGACATGTGTACCTGGCACTGGGAGCATATCTGGCACTGGGGGCATATATGTATCTGGCCCTGGGGGCATATCTGGCACTGGGTGCATTTCTTTATCTGGCACTGGGGGCATATCTGGCAGGCACTGTGGGGCAATTCTGTATCTGGCACTGGGGTATATCTGGCAGGCACTGTGGGGGCATTTCTGTATCTGGCACTGGGGGCACATCTGGCACTGGGGGCACATCTGGAACGCATTGTGGGGGCATTTCTGTATCTAGCACGGGGGTCATATCTGGCAGGCACTGTGGGGGCATTTCTGTATCTGGCACTGGGGGGGTGGGGTTGGCTTTCCTATTTTGTCATTTCCGGGCCCCACAATTTCTGGTGGCAGCCCTGCTGACAGCAACCGCATCTGTAGACAAATCTCTGTCATCGGGTAGGTGGTGGGGCAAGTACTGCCCCAGAGGGGGTGACACTCAGCCATTTAGTAGCGCCAAAATGAAATATCTTGCTGCACCCCCACCCAACCAAAAAGGTTGTTGTACCTCTGCCATTTGCGGATTGTTGTACCTATGCCACATCTGCTCAGTGAGCCAGATGCAGTCCATGAGACTGCAGTGGCTTCACTGTGACTGACAGTGACTTCCTATTGGAAGTCCTACCTGCCAGTCACCAGCTGGGCAGGCAGTCCCATTGGGAAGTGTTTCCTGCTTCCGGGACTGCCTAACCAGGCTGCGATTGGCAGAGAGCTAGCTTCCTGGAATAAGCCACTCTGCCTAGCCGACTTCTAAGGACTGCAGCTGATGCAGTCCATAGAAGCCGGGGTTTGACATAAGACATTAATAATTGTATTACAATGCTAGTAACAGCAGCAAATCTTTATTTAAAATAAGTATGACTGAATTGTTGCTTTGAACTAATAAATGTGAAATGGGAAAATAGTAAAACAAACAATTGATCTACAGCACTTATATTCCCATGCTCAGATATGCAGTATATCTACATAAAAATTCTAATTATGAGGACATTTTTTAGACAATGAAACTTACACTGTGTATCCCTGCCATGTCCAAGTTACTGTGTCCTATAAAAGAAATAAATATGAGACATGATAAGAAATGAATACACATTTTAATTTTCCATAGCTACAAGTGAACAACAATTCCAAATATCCCAGCACATTGTGATACCATCTGAATGCATACACGGGGGGAATCCCTGTTGCTAATTAGCCACGCAAACCAATTTAATTAGCAGGGCTTAGCTCTCGCATGAAACCACAGTGGTGCACTTTTCCTCACAACTTCACCCTCAATAAAAGGCATCCTCTGGACTTTAAAGAAAAGGGAACCCTATTGATTCTGCATTTTATACGGAATCAGTGAGTTAGGGCGCATTGACCCAGGATTTACTGTAGGGGGGAAAAGGGTATTAAAGTGAATAGATTCTGGCGTAAAACCCAAAGCTTTTCTCTGCATGGCAAACCCCGCGGCTATATTGATTTTATATAACCCCGAAGCTGTATGTTTATGGAGTTACTATAGACTGCTGTCACAGACTATTTTTCTCTGGAGTAGAAAGGGCCTGCTTCAGTGGAACAAATTATATTGATTGGTATCCGGTCTCTAGGTCGACCACACTTAGGTCAACGCTGTCTAGGTCAACCACTATTGGTCGACAGTAAGTAGGTCGACATGGTTTCTAGGTTGACAGTGACTCAATGTCGACATGTTCTAGGTCGACATGACAAAAGGTCGACATGAGTTTTTCACTTTTTTTCCATTTTTGGAACTTCTTCATACTTTCCGATCCACGTGGACTACAATTGGAAACGGTTCCTACCTTGCCTGAAGCATGGTGAGCGAAGCAAGCCATGCGAGGGGACATGGTGCACCAATTGGGGATCCCAGTCACTGTACAGAGAAAACGACACCAAAAAAGTGCAAAACCTCATGTCGACCTTTTGTCATATCGACCTAATACATGTCGGCCTAGAGTCCCTGTCGACATAGAAACCATGTTGACCTACTTACTGTTGACCAATAGTAGTCGACCTAGACACTGTCGACCTAAGTGTGGTCCACCTTGCATACCACACCCGATATGGATTATAGGCCCAACGAACTAACCATGTACTAAAATCAATTTGTAATAAATTGAAAACTAAATTTTTGTTCAACTACAGTATACATGAATGAGTAATTAAATTAAAAACATTGTTTAAAACATACCAGAGTGTTGGGGTATCGAAGAATCACAGGTTGAACCGAGGCAGCAGAGAGAAATGCACCTAAAATATCAAGTGAACATGATGGTTTTAAAACAAAGTAAAAAAATTCTACTCAGCTGTAAAAGACCGACTAATTCATGAATGATTCAAAAACTATGAAGAGGTTAGGGTGACTATTAACAAAAATAAAAATTGATTATAATAACCTGCTAGTTCCTGAAGTGAGGATTATTACCAAACCATAGAATCTGACTGACATTTACAACCTCTAGACCAGTGTTGCCCAAACTCAGTACTCAGTGCACCCTAACCGACCAGGTTTTAAGGTTATCCATGCATAAGCACAGGTGACTTAAACAGTACATTTCCTCAGTCAGTTTGACTGAGATACTATTGACTGTGCTCTATACAGAAGACTGAGAGCCTAATTCAGGCCTGATCACTGTGCTGCAAATTACACTGTCCTGCAATCAGATAGTCGCCGCCCAGGGGGAGTGAAAATTCACCCCGTGCAAGTGTGTGATTGCATGTGTACGCTGTGCAAAAATTCCCCTCAGTCAGCGGACAGCTACAAAACCGTTCGCATCACAATCACCATCGAATGTTTTTCCCATTCTGTGCAGTGTGTGCAGTCTGTGCGTAGCTCAATACTTACTCCTCCAGTACAAAGGGATCAGGCTAAACGGGTCTGGAGTGGTCGTCACACACCTGCCCTGAAAACGCTTGGGAATGCCTGAGTTTTTCCCGACACTCCCAGAAAACTGTCAGTTACCACCCACAAATGTCCTCTTCCTGTCAATCACCTTGCGAACAGCCATGCAATAGAAATTTTTGCACCATCCTGTAGCTATTTGGCGACATGCGTGTGTTGGTCTAGTGTAACTTTGGGGGAGATGCATCAAACTTAGGAGGGTGATAAACTACCAATCAATCAGCTTCTAAGTTATTTTACAGGATGTGTTTGAAAAATAATTGCCACTTTATCTCTCTCCAAGCTTTTTTTTTTTTCAAAGATAAGAACAACACATTTCAAAGGCGCAGACCAACACAGTGACAAAGAAATAGACAAATCAAGCACAAGGTGTAAAGGTGTGTACACATGGTGAGATCCTTTCTATGCCCGATTCTGACTTCTTGAACTCCCCTAGAGCCCAGATAGTACAGATTTTGACTATCTTTGCTTGAAATTTTGTCTATGTACGATTTTGACTAAGTACCAATTTTGACTATATTTTGTACTAGACAGCACACTGGATAGTCAAGATTGACTTGCCTGCCCAGTCTATCTAGGCTTACGATACCGACCCCACAGGAGAGCGCATCGGTATCGCAAGCTGCCTATAGGGGGGTACACACCTAGAAGATGTGTGCTGAGCGATCTATCACAGACTGCTCAGCACACATCTCTCCCCCCACTCAGCACGATGTGTGCTGAGCGAGGGGGGACGGGACAGGGGGCAGCTGACTTCACACAGTGCTGAAGTGAGCGACCTACTAGATTGAGCCTGCATGCAGGCTCAATCTAGCGCATCGCTAACGCTGGGGGGCATACACACGACAGATCCGTGCATAATTTCTAAGCAATCTAGTCAGATTGCTTAGATTTTAAGCACGGCTCTCTCTGTGTGTACCCCCCTTAACACCTTGAGATCTGCACTAACTTTCCTTTAGATTTTGATTATATAGTCAAAATCTTACAGATTTACAGTATCTCACTGTGTGTACACACACCTTTACCCAGAGTAGTAAATGTGTACAGCATAGTATATTAAAAATTAGAAAGAAAAGTAAAAAAAGGTAGGGGGATTTGAAAACTAGAAATGAAGAGAAACGGAGGAAGACAGGGAAACAGTACAAGAGATTTAAAAGATTTGAAAAGCCACATGATCTCTCCAAGCATTGATCATCTCCCCTTTATTTAGAAATAGAAACACTCCTGCACCAGGATATTTATTTCCGAAAAGTCTATTAGGAATGTATATCATGTAATATTTTATGTTTACAATAAAGGAATATTTTGACATGAAAATGGTGCTGCTAGTTGATTTAAATACATACAGGAATTCCAAAAGAGAGAAAAAGAAATCAACTTTCTACCAGCAGCACTCTTTCCCATTCCACAAAGAGAAATATATTTTTTCTTGTAGAATATAGCATAAATACTTTATTGGTAAACCTTATAAAATTCTAAAAAAAAAATCCTTTTTTATCCAATACCCATATGTGATATGCATTTATTTGATATTGTCACATATGATGTATAATATGTCCCCCTAAAGTCTGGGGTCATGCAAAGTGAAGTATAGAAATTGATAGAGATAGAATAAAGTGTAGAAAGTACATAAAAAAAACTTTATTGTGAAAAAAAAAATGTGATTTAAAAGAAAATGCTTGTGCACTGTCTTTATTCTGTATGATGGTTTCTACCTGTAATGTTTTTGAAATTATTTTTCTGCTAAATAACAGCTAGATTATTTCTAGCAGTGATGTCTGATGGTGGCAACAATTGTAACAATATTATATCTGATATTTATGGATTCCTATTTCAGTAGTTAGAAGTTGTTACATTTGTTGCTTTCCTGTAGCTAAATAGAGATATTTATAACAGCATTACAGTGTCCAGCATGTTCCCGACATCCCCAAGCAATACAATTGGGTATATGCCTGACTTACAAACACTTAATAAATCCAGTTATTAACACAATTAGTAGATATGCTAAATAATTTGCTGAATAATAACGGCTTTATGTAAAATACAGATAGTGGTGGTCATTCCGAGTTGATCGCAGCCAGCAACTTTTTGCTGCTGCTGCGATCAACTAGTACACGCCTATGGGGGAGTGTATTTTAGCTTAGCGGGGCTGCAATCGCTTGTGCAGCCCTGCCAAGCTAAAAAAAATTTCAAGCAGATGTAGACTAGGTCTACACCTACTTACCCTGTGCGCCGATCCCTGCGATGCTGGGGCCGGCTTTGACGTCAGACATCCGCCCTCCGTTCTCCTGGACATGCCTGCGTTTTCCTTACCACTCCCCAAAAACGGCAGCCAACGGTTTGGATCCGCCCTTGAACACCTTCTTCCTGTCAATCTTCTTTGCGGTCGGCTCTGTGACCGCTTCCTTCGTTAGCCGCGACTTAACCCGGCGACCTCTGTCACCGGGCAACATCGCGCACTGCGGCCACCGCGCGTGCGCATTCTGGACCCGTTCGCACCGCAGCGATAAACTGCTGCGTGCAAATGGGTCGGAATGACCCCCAGTATCTTGAGCATGTGGTATTCAGTATACCGGTTGTTGGGATCCCGGCGCACAGTATACCAGTGCCGGAATCCCGACAACCGGCATACTGACACCCTTTCTCCCTCTTGGGGGTCCACAAACCCCCTGGAGGGAGAATAGATAGCGTGGTGTGCATAGCGCGCCACTGTGCCCGCAGCATGGCATGCGCAGCGAGCCCGCAAGGGGCTCATTTGCACTCGCCCCGCTGTCGGCAAGCCGGTGGTTGGGATCCCGGTGCCGGTATGCTGGCTGCCGGGGACCCGGCCGCCGGCAACTCATACCACACCCTCTTGAGCTGGTCAAACTTATATGCCTATTGTCCTTAATTATAAAGCAAAATTAATTCCTGCTATAATAATGCATCCTACTCAGTAGTGGCTCTTGCCATGGGCAAGCAGGCTTTTTGCCTGGGGTGCCGCTTTCCCGAGTGCACCACCACCACCGTGGCAGGAGCCGCTACTGGTGCCGTGCGGTGCACCTGACGTCATCGTGCACCCCATGGCATTGTGGGAGCGGCCGTAGACAGAGGCCATAACTGACCTCTAGTGTCTGTGCAGTGCTTTGTGAGAGACGTCATGATGTCTCTCCAATAAATCCGAGGAGCGGCGGCGGCCGGAGACAGAGGACAGCAGCGGTTGGGAAGCAGGAGCGGGGCTGGTTAAGTATTTTTTGTGTGTATGCGGCGCTACTAGGGTCAATAATACTGGGGGCACAGCTACAGTGGGCACAGTACTGGGGGCATTAATACTGGGGGCACAGCTACAGGGGGCATTAATACTGGGGGCACAGCTACAAGGGGCACAGTACTGGGGCAAAACTACTGGGGTCAAAACTACAGGGGGCTTTAATACTGGGGGCTAAGCTACAGGTGGCATTAATACTGGGGGCACAGCTACAGGGGACACTACTGGGGGCACAGCTACTGGAGGCACAACCACTGGGGCCAAAACTACTGGGGGCACAGCTATAGGGGGCATAACTGTGACCACATCCCTTCCCTATGAAGCCACGCCCTGATTTTTTGAGATGCGTACTAACCCTGTTTTACGTGTCGGGGGGGGGGGGCACAGGGAACTTTTGCCCTGGGTGTCAAATGATCTAGAACCGGCCCTGGTCCTATTGTATCAAGTGATTTCTATTGCATATTCCTACATACTCCCCATGCTCATATAATGTTAAATAACAAGGGTATATGTTCTCGTACCTATTTCTAATTTGATATTAACATTACAGCTGTAATATTTGTTCACCAACGTTTTAATTGGTTATATAGCTAACCGATCCATGTGGCTGTGTTCCTTAGCAAAACTGTATGGTACCTCAATATCCTCTCATTAAATCATAAAACTATACGTGAGAATTATAAATACTTCCCATATAGCTAAATGGATACAACGTGGTTCTATAGAGTCACTGTTCTGCAACATGACCTTTAGTTATACGTGTAATCAGTATTATTCTCTTTTGCTACACTATTACCTCACATTAATTCATTATTATAACTAGACACACAGGATTACCTATTTTTAATTATAACAGTTCTGACAGCGCACAGCGATGCCTATGCCCATTTCACTTCTATTAAGCTTCGTCAGGGATATAGTACCAGTACTATAGCCCTGACGAAGCTTAATAGAAGTGAATTGCGCATAGGCATCTCCCCTTTAGTCAGAAAAGCTTCTTCCTTTTATCACATATATCTTATTATGACTCCCATTTATCAAGCCTTGGAGAGTGATAAATAGCATGGTGATAAAGTGCAAGCCAATCGGTACTTTGATAAATCTGAACCTATGTGTCACTGTCACATAAAGCACAGGAAAGAGAAGACATGGTTGTTGCAGTACTTGCCTACTCTCCCAGAATGGACAGGAAGCTCCCGAAAATTGTGTGGCACTCCCGGCACCCCAAGGAAGTGGGCAAGTCTCCCAGAGCCAGCCTCCACCGCCTGCATTCCCTCACACTTGCCTGTGAAAGTGGGCGGTCTGGGAAGCTAATGAAGCAATTTGTGCTTAATATCGTCATTGTAGCCACTCCGCTCACTGTACAATGCCGATAATATCAGCATTATACAGCAAGGGATGTGGCTACAATGACACAAATGCGCAGCCATGCCCCACCCACTACCTCCTCCTTGTCGTGACATCTCCCTGCCCCCTATGACAATTTCCCCGCATCGCCCATCACTGTGTCAACCTGGCCTTCCCCTCCCTGAGGGGGCAGCCATAAAGTGGGCAAATATGCCAACTTTAAAACTAAATCTGTCTACTGAGTGGACAGGTTTAGTGTCACCATCTGCGCAATCATGACCACAGGCCACAGTAACGCAGATGCCAAACATGTAAGGCATTCATTATTAGATTATGCATCCTCCTCCTGAACTTCTCCCTTATCATTATCTTTGTGGTTTTCAACACTACCATGCCACCATAAGGCTTGTGAGCCACATGTTAGCAAAGGTAAAGTGAAAGCTGTACTCTCCCTGTGCTGCCTGACTATTCTGCAGATATTTAACTTGTTCCCAGACTAACTGAATGCAGGAGCTCATGAGTATCTACAACGGATACAGGGTGTGCAGTGCACATGGACCCATGGGTAATGCCATTCATATTTGTAGTCTGTCTTTCTAGTCCAATGAGAGGAAACAGTAAAGCAGGTGCAGCATGAGAATGACTGTGACCTGGGGGAAAACGTAATAGGGTATGAAAATCAGAAAGTGAGATATTTTGAAAAAAAATTCTCTTTTTTTTAAAGTGGCAATCATTTACATGGCAAAACAAACCTATTTTTGCCATTTCATTGATTGCCATTTAAAAAAAAAAAAGAACAGGAGAATTCTTCCAAAAATCTCTCAATTTCTGATTTTCATACCCTATTACATTCTCCCCCAGGTCACAGTCATTAGGGTGACTATTAACATGGGGGGGTTAGGTTTAAGCTGCGGGGGAGGGAAGGAGGGTTAGATTTAGGCTGCGGGGAAGGGGTGTTAGGTTTAAGAACCGCCCAGGGGAGGTTAGGGTTAGGCACTATAGGGAGATTTTAGAGTTAGGCTGCGGGAAGTCAGGGTTAGGGTTAGGGGGTAGGGGAGAGGGGAAAACAGTCCCAACTCACCCCTGTTGGTATTCCAAACTTCGGTATCCCGGCGTCGGTCTCCTGACCACCAGGATACCAAGCGCCGGCATTTCCTACGGATTCCTTAGAAATAGATTGTTTTCTTGTGATTTGGAAATATATATTGAAGTATTTTGGAATCAGCAATGTTAGTTTGTTATTATGAAAGTCATTCAGATAAGGGAAAGGACATGGATAAGATTACAAAAATTTACCTTGCTTAAATGAGATTAAACAGGAACGATTCGTACAGGTCCCTTCAGGAAAAATTAAGATCTAGCAAATAAAATACATTTCAGCAAAAAAACATAATCATCTATTGTCAGCCCTATGTTATATACACAATACAAACATACAGTACACACATACAAATTAATATGTTATAAACACGGCTTGTGTAGAAAAGTCTCTTGGTCTAGCTTCTGAGGCCTTAGCTATTAAATTAGAGACCCACTTTCAAACTGCAAACAGCCACGATCCAGCGGTAGCACTTATTTCTGCTCACACTTACTGATACAGAAGAGCAATGCATGTAAACATATGTTTACATGCATTAAACTGTGTATGTGATTATAGCCATTTGCATCCATACTTGCTGTGCATGTTTCAGCATGGTTGCAACAAGGTTTTTAGGAAGCTACTTGTTTCATTTTAGAGCACATAAAGCATTATATCATACTGAAAAAGTTAATTACTCTCTATAGGAATGCATTATTAATATCCACTAGGAACACATGCAATATGAGTGGCACTCGATATACCGGCTGTCGGGATCCTGGCGCTCAGCATACCGGCGCCGGGATCCCGAACGCCAGGATACTGACCGCCGAGATACTGACAACTATTCTTCTTCATAGGGTGTCCACGACACCCCTGGAGGGAGAATAAATATCACCACCGTGCCCGCAATGTGGCGAGCGCAGCGAGCCCGCAAGGGGCTCTTTTGCGCTCGCCCCACTGCATTCCAGTGGTCGGGATCCCAAGTGCGAATATGCTGGGCGCCGGGATCCCGACAGCCGGCCTATCATAGTACACCCATGCAATATAACCCGTTATATCTTCCCATTGATGGCCCATTCATTCTAATAGTACATTCATTTTAATGGAGTTCTGCGACTGCGCTATATATCGAAATTCCAAAATAAATGGACCATAAACATAAATGAAGTTGCACAGCACTAATTGTTTTTTCCCCCCTATTTCAATACAGATTCAATTATTCTCCATTGATGTGAGATCAAAACTGGGAATTCCGAGGACCAGGCATACCAAATCTAGAGCCGGTGATAGCGAGGCGTGGGACCGCGCATCGCTGTCCCGGCAGCCTACACACGGAGAGATCTGTGCTTAATTTCTAAGCAATCTAGTCAGATTGCTTAGAATTTAAGCATGGATCTCTCCTTGTGTACCCCCCTTTACTCTACTTTAGGGCTACTTTAGGGCTCCAAGCAGAGTAATTTGTGTTGTTTTTGAGGTTTGTTTTAATTTTACTTCCCAATGGATTACAAGAATACTCTTTATGTCTTTCACTTTAAGAAAAAATATAATAAAGTGGTAAACAAGGGCATCATTCAATTAAACTTTCATCTGACAAATGTGGTGGGTCTCGCATCAGGGGAACCACCCAGATATATAAACCCAGTCATCTCATTGTTACTTGCACCACGCACACCTTCCACAACCAATGCCCATTATTTTATCACCTACTTCAAAGACAATATTAAAACTATTACAACTCCATACAGTACATCCACTGTTCATTTTGGACAGAAGGGGTAGGAAGCCTATGACACCAGCAGCTGTGAAACTGCACCTACCTGCATGCCCTGCAACAGTTTTGCTGTTATGATATGCTAAAACTGTGGCAGGGCATGCTGGGATGTGTAGTCCAACATCAACTGGAATGCCATAGTTTGCCTACCCCTGATCTACAGTAACTGAAAATTAAGTATATGTACTCGTCACACCCGACAAACTGCCCCCTTGACCCTATTACCTTCAAACTGACTCCTGTTGCCCAACTCTATCTCTCCTCTACACTCTTTCTTTCCACGGTTTGCCATCATCCTCTAAACATGCACTGATCTCTACAATCATAAAAAAAACATATCTATCTTTCCAGCTGCTGCCCTATTTCTCTAACCACCTACAGTATCTCACTTTTTGTTAGCTCACTCTCTTATCAACTCTTTGCAAATGGGTTTCCACCACAAACATTCCACAGAGAAAGCACCCACAAACTGGTTTTCAATCCAGCATATATGTTGCAGCAAGACTGATCTTCCTCTCCATCAGCTCTAGAGCTGCTGCACCACTTTGTAAATCCATACAATGATTCCCTGTCTAGAATATCAAATGATGCACCTTAACCTACAGTATGAAGCTCTCAACAACAACACCCCCCCATTCATATATCTAAAATTTTGTCTAAAACACCCCCTTTCTCCTTCATCGATCTAATCTGACCCGTGCCTCTGGTAACCAATTTCCACTCTTTTCCTGTGGAGCTATCCACTTGCGGAATTCAAACCCAATCAGACTCTTACATAATGTAGCCTTCAAATCTCAAGAAACTATCTTTATCAGCATTTTCCTTAATCGCACATATATCACTCGCACTGGTCCATCACCAGATTCCCAACACCTGTCCCATGTTATTCAGAACAACCCCACATTATGAAACTGCTTACAGATGGAATATGTAATGCTAAATTTACAGAAATGGAGTCTGCTGCCTGGAAATCCTTCAAGGCTGCTGTACAGTACATGGATTCTTAGGGAACAGAAAAGAGGCCAAAAACGTATCCATTATGAATGAACTATTGGACAACAACAAGAATATGGGTTGTAGAATGGCACTTCAAATTTGCTGTTTACATCTAGACTTTTTTTCCTAACAACCTGGGTAGCTTAAGTGATGAACAGGAGGAACGTTTTCACTAAAACATTCTGACAATGAAGCATCGCTACCAAGGATGCTGGGACGCTGCAATGATAGAAACATAGAAACATAGAATTTGACTGCAGATAAGATCCACTTATGATGGCGGACTACTACTGATTTCTTTTTCTTTTTCATCCACTAGGGGTCACTGGAGTACTCTTGGGATATGGACGGCTTAGCAGAAACAAAGGCACTGAATATTTAAATTTAGAACTCTCCACCCCTCCATATCCCAGAGTACCTCAGTGTACGACCTCAGCGTTTTTTCCGTGCTCACAGCAATAACAAGGCTTGTGGGGACTTCCCACACTTGGTGGAAGATTTTATTAATTTTTAATTTTTACTTTTTACTATAGCACATCCCTTCCCAGTTTCTGGAAAAACATGGGTCCGGGATAGTGCCGCTGCACGGGCAGCGCATGGCGTGTCGGTCCTCACAAAGAGCACCCTCACAGCCACAGGCCCACTGGCTCCTGCAACAGCTGGACGGAGCTTACAGAAAGAAGCCCCGTCGCAGCCATGAAGAAGTGATCAAAGAGCTGGACGGAGCTTACAGAAAGAAGCCCCGTCACAGCCAGGAAGAAGTGATCAAACAGCTGGACGGAGCTTACAGATAGAAGCCCCGTCGCAGCTATGACCGGAGAGCTCTGAGCTTAGAAGCCCGTCGCAGACCTCCTACAAAAGGTATGCTGGGGAAACGGGGCGGTCAGCGCAGGCTCCCGCCCCGCTGTGTGGGGTCCGTTGGGTGCACCCGCTCACTACCGCTCACTGCCACTTAGCCCAGCCGCTCCGTCCAGCGCTCCGTCTGCCGCTCCGTCCTCCCGGCCCAGGCGCTCCGTCCTCCCGCCAGGCGCTCCGTCAGCGCTGTATGGAAAGTGCAGCGCCCAGAGGGGGAGACCCGCCGCAGCTCGGCTAGCGACAGCTACGCGCCCCGGCCAGCCGCCCTCCGCTACTTTGAATGTGTCTCTCGCCTCCCTGCAATGAGCTTCCCGGCTCACCGCTAACACAGCGCTACAGGGAGTACAGAGAGGGGGGAGGGGGGGGACCTGGCTGATTACAGCGCGGCTGCAAGGGGAAATAGCAGGCTGCCATATCTATAGGAATGTTAATACAAAATTAACTGCAGGCAGTTTTTATATTAACTGGATTGTGACCTGCCTGTGATTATGCAGGGTATAATAGGCTATTGAGCCTATATTAACACTGAAGGCATGTATTGTAACCTGCATGTGTTTATTACTGTTTACTAGACAGTGATTATCACTGTATAATAGGCTATTGAGCCTATATTAACTGCAGCAGGTATTGTAACCTGTCCTGTGATTTTCAGTGTAAGCATGGCATGGGGGCCATTTTAATCATGTTTCCTGTTTCTTCCAGTTGGTAATTCCAGAACATTCCTGCCATACATCTCTACTCCACACGGAGGCGCAGGGGTGTTAGTGGGAATTTTGGTTCAGGTTTCACATAGGCTAGCCATGTGAACTGTATTTCGACATAAATATATATATATATATATATATATATATATATATATATATATATATTACACACCTTAAGTAAAGACTTTACTGGGTTGTGCAAGTGTCTGGCCTTTGGCTATTGTGTTGTCTGTGTGTATAAGGAGTAAGGCTCCAACACAGACTAAAAACAAGGTTTACTACAATGTCTGTACATAAATCTACCACAGATTCAGTTGCTTTGTAGGTTTCCACTCCGGAAGCTATGTTAAGCATTGGCAATTCAAATTGACTCCGTTCGACAGGAGTGGTAAGATCGGAGTCTCGGAAGTTACTCCGCCAGCTCTAACGGAGGAGTCTCAGACTTTCCAAAGGTCCAACTTCCTTTTGGGTACCAGGGTGTTAATTTAACTGGTCTTATCATTTAATGCAGTCTGACAAATTCTATGTCAAACCTCACAGCGATAACTACGAGTGAGAAGGGTACATTAGACCAGCAGTCAGATAGTGCGGGGTTTGGGCAACCATACATTGCTAATGACCAGTGAGTCAATGTCTCAAATTTACAGAGACTAAGGAGACTCTAACATCTAATCCGTCGAATTTAATAAACGACAGATCTTCAATGAGTTTCTTATTTAGAATATCTGACTAAGATTTAAGTCTATTTACCCGTTTCCACATCTAAATGGGAGAATCCGCCATTGGTGAATTCGTCTGTGTCAAACATTATAAAGACCCAAGATACATTTGGGTCACTAGGCGCTCTATGTATGGAAACAATGACGATCACGTTAGACTTATCGTTAATAAGAAGCTGCAGAGTATCTCTGTAAAGCTTCTGCTGACGCCTGTTACCTCGATTCTCACTTTTTATCGTCGCTAGTTTCAGCACGACAAGGCCAGAAGTTGTTTGGTACTAAATTTGATATTCAGGCCAAGGCGGAGGGGGGGGGTAAAGTCTAGCCATTGCCTCCTCCGGTATCAAAACGGAAATACTTTGGTCCGGCGTTTAAAGTCTTTAGACTTCAGTCTTTTCAAGGCTGTGGTACAAAAACAGTCACGACTTGTAACGCCAGGGCGCTAAAGTCAACAAGCCAGTGGCTTGACGGCCTCTTAGGCCATCTCGAATTTCCAATTGTGGAAGCGCGCCTTTACACGTTACATTTGCCGGGTTTCCAGACATCCACTCATGGATGTATCCGCTATTTAAAGGTTAAAAGACAAGACTGCCTCTGTCGGACGAAATTAGGCGTTTTGGCAGGTTGCCATTCAGTCTCTGCTGGTTTCAGCTGTTTTTATTTCCAGGCCTGGTACACCAACAGAGTCAGGGTTACTTATTCCCCTCTGTTTGGGGTACCGAAGCCGGAGGGCTCCGTCGCAGTCTCAATCAGCAAGTCACTTACTACAGTTTGAAAATGGATTTCTGCGGTTAGTATTTGCATATTTGGAGCCACAAGATTGCAGGATTGCGCTTGATCTTCAGAATGCGTATTTACCCATTCCGGTTTGGTCACCGCATCACAGGTTCTTGCGTTTTGCAATATGCCACAACCATTAACCGTTTCAGGTTCTACCGTTTGGCCTCTTGTCAGCGCCTCGGGTATTCACCAAAGTGATGTTGGTGATGATAGCTCATCTCAGAGCCCTGGCAGTGACAATCGTTCCATACTTAGACGATCTGCTCATAAGAACTCTGTCTCAACAGAGGTTCCTCTTACTTGCGCTACTAACGTACACCACGGTTGCAGTGTCAAGTTCAAAAACAATCGCATCTAATTCCGTCTGAACGACTTCAATTCCTAGGTATGAGTATAGATACGGTAAATCAAAGAGATTTACCTACTACACCAGAAAGAACAGATTATACCATCTAGTACAATTAGTGCAAAAGCCACGCACACTAGCGGTACATTGGTGTATTCGCCTATTAGGAACAATGATGTGTTTTCGAAGCGCTTTAGTTCGCCGGGTTTCACTCGCGTTTCCCACAGGGGGGCGAGGGTGTCTATACTCTGGGCGAGAGTCTCAGAGGTTGAGGAGTTGTAGTTAAAAAGGTCAGCGACAGGGGTTCTAAAACGGATCACGACAGATTGCTGTCTATAAATGTCCTGGAACTCCGTGCAATTTACAATGCACTACATGCTTCGCTTTCAGTCTGTCCAAGTGCAGTCAGACAACGCAACGGGAGTTGCATACACAACATCCAGGGAGGACCGAGAAGCCGCATGGCAATGCGGGAGGTAGCTCGAATCCTCAATTGCCCAGAATACCACAAGGTGATATTGTCGACGGGGTTCATTCCGGGAGTGGACATCTGTTAGACAGATGATCTTAGCCGTCGGGATTTTCATCCAGAAAACTGGGCATTAAATCCAGAGGTGTTTCACATGTGGGTCCACAGGTGGGGTTACCTTCAGTTGTACATGATGGCATCTCGCCACAATTACAAACGCTCAGTATGTGTACAGAACGACAGATCACAAGGGCAGTGGCGGTGGAGGCTCTCACATTCGCGTGGTCGTACAGCCTCGTGTATCTGGGTCCACCGTTTTCCGCTGCTCTCTCCGTTGCTAAAACGGATCATAAGACAGTTCGTCACAGTCATACTAGTGATATCTCATGGGTTTCGGAGAGCTTGCTTCTCGAATCTCCAAGGAATACTCGCACACGATCCTTGCCCGCTCATACTACGTCCAACCTGTTACAACAGGGACCGTTCTTTTACCCCTATTTACCTATGTACCGCGGCTGCGGTTGACGGGGTGGTGGTTGAGACCGCCCTCTAAAGAAAAGAGATAGGGCATTACAGTATCGGTTATACCAACTATGTTACGAGCTAGGAAGCCGGTTATGGCAGCTCATTATTACAGAATTTGGTGTGCCTATATAGGTTGGTGTGAAGCTCGGAAGTTTCCGACATCATCTTTCAAGTTACCCGTATTCTGTTATTTTACAGACGGGGTGGGATGGAGAACTGCGTTTATCTACACTGAGGGTGCAGGTATCTGTGTTGTCAATTTATTTTCAAAGACGTTTGACTCTATTGCGTCGGTACACACCTTTCTACAAGGTGTCATCAGAGTGCAGCCTCCATTTATCCCACCTACAGAGCCATGCGACTTGAAGCTGGGTTCAGATTTCTTACAGTTTTCATATTTTGAACCCTTACAACAAATGGGGATTAAGTTTCTCACTTGGAAAATGTTTTTTCTTCTAGCCTTAGCTTCGGCAAGGGTTTTGTTTTCAAATTTGGGTGCCTTGTATTCCAAGCCACCGTATTTGGGTTTCCTCATGACAGAGCGGAACTTCGGACGAATTCCGATTTCTTATTTTTCACATCAATAAACCAATAGTGTTTCCTGTGTTGACAGCACATTCTAGAATTCTGAATGTGGTACGCGCATTACGCGTTTATATGTCCCGAATGTCTACAGTTCGTAATACGGATACGTTGTTTGTTCTCTATGATGCTGCCAACTGGGGTTAGCCAGTTTCTCAGCAGACATTATCCAGTTGGATAAAACTGACTACACGTCAGGCTTACCTTAAGGCTAAGTTACAGTCGCCTACGTCAGTAATAGCTCATCCCACAGGTTCTGTGGGAATGTCATGACCAGCTGGTCGTGGAGCTTCTACGACGCGGCTACATAGTCTTCAGTGCACACGTTTGTGCGCGTTTACAAGTTTTGAAACGTTTGCGGCATCAGCATCTAGCTTTGGCCGCCTACTGTTACAGGTGTCAAACAGCTCTCCCGCCCACGAGGGAAGCTTTGGTACGTCCCAAGAGTACTCCAATGACCCCTAGTGGATGAAAAAGAAAATAGGATTTTGGTACTTACCAGGTAAATCCTTTTCTTTGAATCCATAGGGGGCACTGGACGCCCACCCAGAGCAGTTTTACCTGGGTTGTATTAAGCTCAGAGGAGCTTATGGTACCACATTTTCACCGATTGGTTCAAATTATAAAGGTCTATCGGTTATGGTGTCAACTGTTTAGTTGACAGTAACGTTATGTGTCAACTTTGTTGTTGTCCGTTATGTTATAGGAATTCTCCATTGTCAACCTCTCTATAGTTCCTGTTCGCTCAGTAAAAAACACTGAGGTCGTACACTGAGGTACTCTGGGATATGGAGGGGTGGAGAGTTCTAAATTTAAATATTCAGTGCCTTTGTTTCTGCTAAGCCGTCCATATCCCAAGAGTACTCCAGTGCCCCCTATGGATTCAAAGAAAAGGATTTACCTGGTAAGTACCAAAATCCTATTTTAGGAGATCAGTGAGAAACTGTACAAATGGAAAGTAAGCATCAACATCCTACTTCCCTACTGTAAAGTGACTTTACAATTTATCTTGTATTAACAATTGCGTAACAGCTAAATCGGATTGTTTAAGAGTTTCTGCAGTTTTTAAGCATTTCTGTAGTTTTATTAGTATTTTATAAATCAATATGATGAGAATATTTCATTTCAACAGAGTTTATTTTCACTTATCTTACTTTTTTCAGCTATAGTTTAGAGATATGCGGTTCATATTTTAAGAAATCCGAACCGCTCCGAACCTCCTTTATCCAGAGCAGTCAAGCCCGGGGCTCGGATCCGCTCCAGCTGCATCTAGCCCAGCCCGAGCCGAACACACAAGATCCCGCTGTCTGATCTCGCGATTTCGGCTTGGGCGCCAATTTCATAAGTCAATGGGGCTGACCGCTGATTGGCTAAGAGAGCCGTCTGTCACGGCTCTCAGTCAATCAGCATGTCCCCATAGACTTGAATGGGGAAAGATGGTGGCCCGCACCGCTCTAACACCACCACCCACACTGCCGACACTGCCGCCCGTACTGCCAATGCCGCCACCTACACTATCAACACCCCCACACTGCCTGCACCCCGCACTGAGGATACAGCCAGCAGTGCTGTGCTGCCAACACCCCCGCACCGAGGATGCCACCGTACTCCTGCACTGCCGACACAACCGCCCCCCCCTGTGCTGCTGACTCAGAAGCACCCACACACTACTGACACACCCCAGCACTGAGGACACCGCTGGCACTCCCACGTTGCCGACACTGTCGGCACCCCTGCACTGAGGACACCACCAACACTCCTGCACTGCAGACAGAACTAGCACCCTAGCAGTACTAGCACCACCAGCAACCCTGCACTGAGGACACTGACAGCAATGCCGACACTACCGGCACCCCTGCAGTGAGGACACCCCTGGCACCCCTACACTACCAACAGTACCAACTCCGGACCGAGGACACTTCCAGCACCCCGCACTGAGGACACCACCATTACTGCCGACACCGCCAGCATCCCAACAGTACGGACACTGCCAGCAACCCCACATGGAGGACACTGCCAGTACTGGTGACACCCGTGCAGTAAGGATACCCCTGGCATCCCCGCCCTACCGACACAGCCAGCAGTACCAACACCACCAGCAACTCTGCACTGAGGACACCATCGTCACTGCCGACAAACCAGCACCCCAGCAGTACTGACACCACCGGCAACCCCACAATGAGGACTCTGACAGCACCCCTGCACTGCCAACACTCATGCGCTGAGGACACCACCAGCATCCCCTGTCACAGTAAGTGCACTATTGGTGTAACCGCCCTGCACTGTATCCTGCATTGTATCCAAACAACACTGTATCCGGCACTGTATCCAACACACACTGTATCTGACTAGCAATGTATCCAGTACTGTATCCAACCTGCACTGTATCCAACCAGCACTGTATCTGACCATCACTGTATCCCGCACTGTATCCAACCAGCAATGTATCCAGCACTGTATCCGACCCACACAGTATCCAACCCACATCTGCCCTGTTTCCAACCCAAACTGTAACCCACACTGTATTTAACCAGTAATATATGCCACACTGTATCCGACCCACACGATATCCAACCCACACAGCATCCAACCAGCACTGTATCCAACCTGCACTGTAATCCGCACTGTATCCAACCTGTCCTGTATCCCGCACTGTATCTGACCCGCACTGTATCTCACAGTTTAGTCAGCCAGCCTTTGGCCAATATTGTTGAGAACAATACTGTGAGCTGTGAGGTGGTCAAAATTTAGTAGAAATGACGGGAAATTAATGTTATTGAGGTTACTCTATGAACAAAAAAGGCCCAAACTAAGTGATTTTAGCTTTTTTGGTAAATTTAAAAAAAAAATCTAAATCCAAAGCCAGCCGACGAATCAGAACCAAATCCAAATCCAGCAAAAATGGCCCGGCGCACATCCATAATATAGTTATTACCGCTTAAAGTTATTTGTATCTAATATGTATCGAATATGTTAATATTTGTTGAGTAGTGTTATCGGCATTCTGCGCATGTGTCAAAATTGCACTGCGCATGTACCATAATAAGGATTTATTCACAAAGCGATTGACAGTCAGGGGCCATTCGGGGGAGGTAACAAGGAGCGGTGGCAAAAATGCAGCATTTTGGGGCGTATTTGAGGCTGCAACTGCGATCCAACATGCATCAGCAATGTCTCTGGTGTCTTACTTCCTGTGGCCATCAATGACGTGTGGTGAGGTGAATGGCTGGGGAGGCACACATGGGGATGGGTCTGAATGCTGGGAGCCTGCCTCATCCCCTACTCACTGTAACTCTCCTCTGACTACACTAAGCTACAGTGTCCACTGAGTATCCTACCTGCATTCCCGTGTCTTCTCTCGCTGCTGCTGACTGAGCTCCCACTACAGTGCACTTCCTGGTCATGACACACCCAAGTGTCCATCAATCCAGACACGATCGCATTACTGCAATCGCAGGACCCGTTCTGCACGTGTAGAACGGGTCTTAAACGTGTGCAGTTTCCCAATTATTCGGAAACTGCGCATTGGATCGCTTGTGTGATTTAACCTGAATTAGCCCCAATGACCACAGTGCACCAGATAAATGAGCAATGAATATTTTCCTGGAGAACTTTTTTGCATGAAGTAATTTAGATGAACTGACAGTTCCGTATTTATAGTGGTTGTTGTAATTATTCCCATATTGTTGATCATATAGTTCTTAATAGTGGTGCTATTATAAACTCCCACACTAAGGGGGTAATTCAGACTGCATCGCTGCAGCGGCAGCGATCGCAGTCTGAATTACTATGCGCAGGGCGCACTGCACATGTGCAGCCAGTGAGATGCGGAAGCATCTCACTGGTGCGATCGCCTCTGCCTGATTGACAGGCAGAGGCAGTCGCGGGGTGGGAGGGGTCGTGACAATGGCGTTAGAATGCCACTTGCGGGGCGCGGTCCGGACAACAGAAGCACGACCCAGGACGCGGTGGATAACCCCCTGCCAGTGTACAGGAGCTGCGCTGGCAGGGAGCTACTTGTCAGGTACCAAAGCATCGCTGCCGTGCAATGCTTTTGTCCCTTGCGGGGGGTGGGGAGGTAGGGCCAGACATTAGGGGCGGACTAGCCCTGTGCTGGGCGTCCCCCCGCATATCTGTGAAACTCATCGTAGATGTGCTAAATTTAGCACATCTACGATCAGCTCTGAATTAGGTCCTATGTCTATGAAACCCACACTCCAAAAATATACTAGCAGGTTTATTGGTTCCTGACAAAAAAATTCCCTAGTGTGTAAGTGTGTGCGTGTACATGGGCAGACTAGATGGGCCAAGTGGTTCTTATCTGCCATTATATTCAATGTTTCAATGTTTATTTCTGTAACTCCATCAAGCCATCCAAACCACCCACTTCCCAAGTAAAGCAGGTATCTGAGACACTTGCTCACTTTTGTAGGCATCTGGGAGAGTCACCCAAAGGTTTTATAGTCTCCCACGACATTCCTGGAGAGTAGGCAAGTATGTCTTGTATGTCTTTGCTTTATTTAAGTCCTGTTTTCCCCACTGCCTGGCACTGCTGAACACAGTTCAATACAGCAATAATTACAACACTAACATTACTGCTAGCTTGACATAGGAAATCAGTAATAACAATGTAGAGAGAGAAGGTTTGGGCCATTGAAGTTCTCAGAGGACTATGTAGTTGAATGCCGCTTTCCAGTTTAACAGAAACTTTATACAGTGTCAAAACTTTAAACACAGTTACAAACAAAACACAAAGACCTTAATTTGTCATGATGTATCTGGCTCTGTTCTCATATTGCATTAATATTTCAAACCTGTGGCCATTCTCCTCCTGATGTTGTTCGTTTCGTTATCTCATTTATAGTGTTCCGCCGAGAATCAGGATCTACCCGTGACACTAATACAGGCTGAAGAGCACGTAGAATCTCTGCAATACAATGATGTTAAAATGTAAAGTAAATAAATAAGTCTAGAGTTTAATTGTAAAAATATAGGTGGCGCTATAAACACAGGATCATATACAAACATAGTAATGTATAATATAAAGCATTAATTACACTAACTTTAAAAAATTATTAAACTAATAACTCCTGAGTGGGACAACAGTAAGACAAAAAGAAATTATAAAAATTCTGAAATAAATAAAAAAATAAATTATGTTAATTCTATTAATTATGGTTTATCCTTCACTTGCACTCACGATCCCGCACATTATTTAGATGTGTTTTTGTAGGTAATAGAGGATGTCATTTGCACAATAGAGGATGTCGTTGGCAGTTTATTTGCAGGTGGTCGGTATCCCGGAGGTCAGGATACAGATACCGGAATCCCAACCGCTGACAATGCCGACAGCCGGAATCCTGGCTAAAATGGGCTATTCCCACTCGTGGGTGTCCACAACACCCATAGAGTAGAAATAAAACCTGTGGCGTGCGCAGCACGCCACCAAACCTGCAAGGGGACTCTTTGCACTCGCCCCGCTGCCGGCATACTGACGGACAGGATGGCTTTGTTGGTATATCATACCGGCATCCCAACCGTCGGTATATCATATCGATCCCTGTTAATGTTTACTGCTTTATCCTCTATTTCAGCAACCATAATGCACCAAAAAGCCAACTACACCAGAGTACTTCAGAATTCAGATAACATTTAAACAAAATAAACCTCTGAAAGAATCAGTGCCTTTAGGAAATGTGAGCACCCTCAAAATATCTTGGATCAGGCTTTAGACTGCTCTTCAGCTGAAAATACATAACTCATTTCAGTAGACTGCTATAGGTTCAACAAATGTTTGGGCTTTTTCAAATGTAATCATACTAAATGCATGTACCACGTATTTACATATTCTCAATAAGACTAGGTCTATTTACTCCCTAATAATCTATTAAATAATTAATACAGGTTGAGTATCCCATATCCAAATATTCTTAAATACGGAATATTCCGAAATACAGAATTTTTTGAGTTGAGAGTGAGATAGTGAAACCTTTGTTTTCTGATGGCGCAATGTACACAAACTTTGTTTAATACACAAAGTTATTAAAAATATTGTATTAAATGACCTTCAGGCTGTGTGTATAAGCTGTATATGAAACAAATGAATTGTGTGAATGTACACACACTTTGTTTAATGCACAAAATTACTAAAAATATTAGCTAAAATGTCCTTCAGGCTGTGAGTATAAGGTGTAAATGAAAAATAAATACATTCTGTGGTTAGACTTGGGTCCTATCACCATGATATCTTATTATGGTATGCAATTATTCCAAAATACGGAAAAATCCGATATCCAATATACTTCTGGTCCCAAGCATTTTGGATATGGGTTACTCAACCTGTAATTAAGTCTTTTAAACAATATTGGTCAAACTGTACGTCCTTTGAAGTTGAGATTTATGAAACGCAGAGGAAGATTGCGAACAAAAGTGTAAACCAATGAAACGATAGCTCTTGGGGCATATGTAATAGGGTTCGAGTTTGCCAGCGGTGCGGGGTACCGGACAATCTCAGACTTTTTTTAAAGCGCCAATCAGTTACACGGCATGGTTTTGCCTTGTAAATGATTGCTGCCTTAAAAAAAGAATGAGATCGGTTGGCATCCCACAAACTCAGATCCTATTACATATGCCCCATGAGTTTATATGGTTTATATTACTGTTAATATCATGATTGAATTTTAGTACTGTATGTGTCCCATCAAAATGCGGCTCTTTTGTAGTATTTGTAACTGTTCCTTTTAAGGTATGTCTGTGTGAGAAGTCAATTTTAGCAACTTTGAAATGTGTTTTTGTTATCTTATAAATAAAATTAATTGGTCTGTTCGTTCTTTTGTCTGTCCGGTTATGCATTCGGACACCCCTGACTGGGACGAAACCAACGTGAGGTGGTCCAGTTGGATCATGGCCAGGTTTTACTCCTGTTGGTGTATGCTAGGCAGAACTTTGACCCAGTGAGCCTGTGCTGGGCCTTCCACTGAATGGATTTGGATGAAAACATTTTGAAAAAAAAAAAAAGACACTGGGCAGCCAGCTCATGGGTGTGTTGGAAGAGCTGCTAATTATTTTTAAAATGTTGATAGTTATATCCAACGCATTGATAACTTAATAACTTTAAGAATTAAATCCAGCCAACGCCAGGTACTGCAGGAAATGGGAAAACTGAATACTCCAGTAAGGTATGGGTGAGGTGGACTATCTTTTAGGGCAGTGGTCAGGGTACAGGGGAAAAATGGGTAAAAATGAAATTCCTGGGGGTAATGGACGGTCACGCTGCCAAGACACAGCCTCGTCCAGCACCGGCTGATGGCACACCGCGGTCCCTCTTGCCTGCCCTGCTCTATGCTCCTGGCTGCCCTGTGCTGTGTTCCTGGCTACGGTGTAATGTGCTGACATCACACCGTGCTCCCTCATGCCCGCCCATCCTGCACTGTCCTGTCCTCCCGCCTGCGGCCCACCAACCCACACACAGAACTTGAAGTGCTCTGTGGCTTACCGCTGACGGAGTTCCGCAGGATCAGACTGTGGCCCACATAACAGTGGGAAATTCCCACTGACATTACTGAGGCGAGGATGTGACCATCTGTCTCCTAAAAGTCGTGTTCCCCCCCATCCATCTTTCTTACATTCATTCTGGTGTTTTGGGGAGAAAGTGTTAATTAACCCATTCATTGGCAAAAAATAATTGGCTAAAATAATATAAAATAAATAAATAAAATAAAAAATTATATATATATATATATATATATATATATATAAGATTCAGAGGGGGCACTCTCCAGACTTTTTTGTAAATATATCAATTCATTTTATTCATTGTATACGTTACATATTTCAGCGTGATAGCAAAGTTTTCCTCAAGCGCTTTCGGCCCTACACGGGCCTTCCTCAGGAGGCACTGCACATCAGTAGCAACTTCCAATAAGATAGGAACAAAACTCCAAGCATCCAGCAGTCACGCTGGTCCTGCCTGACTGGCTCTAAATACCCTCATGGCTCAAAAAAGCGCCAAAAAACTGTGATGTCATCAAGGTGAGACAATAATTATTTCATGCTTAATTAACAACTCTCAGGCGGTCATATATTGTTGCAATAGTCCCCATCAACAGGTCTACCTATCTGCTTAAACAAATTGAACACACCAAAGATATACTAGCAAGGCTTTAGAGTCCACCACGTCCCGGCACCGAGCACTTCCGGTGCATGGAACGCAAGCGTCATCCTGCCGGAAGTGTCCACATGCCGAGTGAAACGCAAACAGGAAGTGAAGCGCTCAGTCCTACGGACAGAGCGTGGGGTAGACGAAACTAGTGTTGCTCATTATTGTAAAGCGGGCTACCAAATCCATACAACAAATTGATATTCCCCATCCATCAATCGCAGGTATATGAGTATGTCAATGCATTTGTGGCCACGTGCATGTTTATTGCACTAACGAGGGTAAAAGAGCCAGGCAGTGCAGTTAAAAAACATTCCCCATAAATAACCCAACAGATCTATATATAATATATAGTAGTAGATCAACAAGGGTGCAGTGGCAGAGCGTCAGCGACCCAACCCAGGTAAGTAACCCAATCAGGACATAATTAATTGTGATTTAATGCGGCCATTCCGTCGCTCCTCCACTGCACCCAGAAGATCAAACTACACAATTAAAATGAGCCAAGCATGGCTCTGAAAACACATAAATAGACACCTGACAAACAAAACAATAATAAATGTGGGATGCATCGGGCAAAAATCACCTACTGGATTTCACCGTAAAAAAACGTTTAATGGGTTTGACTCATTCAGTCCATTTGGGGTCACTGTACCCAATCTATGTATCCACCTTGCTTCCAATTTTTTTAGGAGGAGGGATCGATCACCCCCTCTACTGGGAACCGGGACCCAATCAATGATCCTGCACTTCAGTGATGCCACTTGGTGTCCCTCATTTAAAAAGTGCTGAGCCACCGGTTTATCAGTACGGCCTGTTTGGAGCGCTTGGTGAATTGAACTGCGATGGTTGGCCATCCGCTCTCTGAATGAACAAGTGGTCATCCCCACATATGGAAGCCCGCACAGGCACAGTTGCATGTAGATAACATGGTCCATCCGACAATGCAATCGGTGCCGAATAGTAATCGGTTGTCCACTTAGTGGGTGTGGAAACTTCTCACCGACCAGCATCGAGCGACATGTCACACAGCCTAGGCATTTGAAGCAACCTTTTCTTGTCTTGTTCAGCCAGTTGTTCTCAGAGCCAGACGCTTGTCTAGCTGGATGCATCAGTAGTTGCTTCAAATTACGCCCACGCCTATAAGCCCGCATGGGTGGATGTGCGAGAGAATTTTTGAACTTTGGATCTGAGTCTGGCTCTGAGAACAACTGGCTGAACAAGACAAGAAAAGGTTGCTTCAAATGCCTAGGCTGTGTGACATGTCGCTCGATGCTGGTCGGTGAGAAGTTTCCACACCCACTAAGTGGACAACCGATTACTATTCGGCACCGATTGCATTGTCGGATGGACCATGTTATCTACATGCTACTGTGCCTGTGCGGGCTTCCATATGTGGGGATGACCACTTGTTCATTCAGAGAGCGGATGGCCAACCATCGCAGTTCAATTCACCAAGCGCTGCAAACAGGCCGTACTGATAAACCGGTGGCTCAGCACTTTTTAAATGAGGGACACCAAGTGGCATCACTGAAGTGCAGGATCATTGATTGGGTCCCGGTTCCCAGTAGAGGGGGTGATCGATCCCTCCTCCTAAAAAAATTGGAAGCAAGGTGGATACATAGATTGGGTTCAGTGACCCCAAATGGACTGAATGAGTCAAACCCATTAAACGTTTTTTTACGGTGAAATCCAGTAGGTGATTTTTGCCCGATGCATCCCACATTTATTATTGTTTTGTTTTTGTTTGTCAGGTGTCTATTTATGTGTTTTCAGAGCCATGCTTGGCTCATTTTAATTGTGTAGTTTGATCTTCTGGGTGCAGTGGAGGAGCGACGGAATGGCCGCATTAAATCACAATTAATTATGTCCTGATTGGGTTACTTACCTGGGTTGGGTCGCTGACGCTCTGTTACTGCACCCTTGTTGATCTACTACTATATATTATATATAGATCTGTTGGGTTATTTATGGGGAATGTTTTTTAACTGCACTGCCTGGCTCTTTTACCCTCGTTAGTGCAATAAACATGCACGTGGCCACAAATGCATTGACATACTCATATACCTGCGATTGATGGATGGGGAATATCAATTTGTTGTATGGATTTGGTAGCCCGCTTTGCAATAATGAGCAACACTAGTTTCGTCTAGCCCATGCTCCGTCCGTAGGACTGAGCGCTTCACTTCCTGTTTGCGTTTCACTCGGCATGTGGACACTTCCGGCAGGATGACGCTTGCGTTCCATGCACCGGAAGTGCTCGGTGCCGGGACGCGGTGGACTCTAAAGCCTTGCTAGTATATCTTTGGTGTGTTCAATTTGTTTAAGCAGATAGGTAGACCTGTTGATGGGGACTATTGCAACAATATATGACCGCCTGAGAGTTGTTAATTAAGCATGAAATAATTGTCTCACCTTGATGACATCACAGTTTTTTGGCGCTTTTTTGAGCCATGAGGGTATTTAGAGCCAGTCAGGCAGGACCAGCGTGACTGCTGGATGCTTGGAGTTTTGTTCCTATCTTATTGGAAGTTGCTACTGATGTGCAGTGCCTCCTGAGGAAGGCCCGTGTAGGGCCGAAAGCGCTTGAGGAAAACTTTGCTATCACGCTGAAATATGTAACGTATACTATGAATAAAATGAATTGATATATTTACAAAAAAGTCTGGAGAGTGCCCCCTCTGAATCTTATATACAATTTGGATACCTCGGTATTTGAGTGGACACCCCAGTGTTTGCGTATCACGAAGATATGAGTGCTACCATTGTTTGGAGTTTTATATATATATATATATATATATATATACACATATATATACACACACACACACACTCACACACACACACAGTATCTCAGAAATGCCATATAAATAGTGATAACCAGTATATATGCACAAATTGGTTCCAAAAATATGAGGGAAGAAGGACGTAGGTGTCCCATGTATTTCTTAAACCAACACTGGGCTCCACTAGTCAAAAAGATAAAGCCACAGCCCCCCCCCCCCCCCTGTCTTAAACAGGTCCCTGTGGCAGTGGCATTACCCCCCCACCCCAAGTAGTCAGCCCTGGCAATCGTTCCCTGGGGGAGTGAGCTCTCCCCTCCCAATAAAGGTGTCATCCAAGTGATACGGCAAAAGCTTGAGGCTGAAGTCGCGCCATGCTGTGGCGGGACTCGGTAGTGCCAATCGTATTTTTTTTGCCTTTTTTCCAAAACCATGTCTTAGACGCAAAGTAATCTAATAGGATGTACAAGCAGCTCCTGCTGATTAAAATGATGTGTGGCATGCCTATATTCTATGTGTAATTGCATCTCTATCTGCATCCAAAATGCCACGTTACAGTGTTTTCCATGACTGTATTTGCATACAAAATGCTATGCTACAGCATAGCATTTTGTATGCAAAGACACTTGCAGTCACACAGAGACTATAGGCATGCTGCATATCATTTTAACCAGCAGAAGCTTTGTGTGTCCTATTACATTACTTTTCCACATTTTTGCGGAAAAAAACATGGGCCTGCGGTTGGCGCCCCATTTTACATGGCATGCCTCTCAGATTAAGTATTTGGGGGTCATGTTGCATAAATCGGTGAATTTCCCCTCTTGCTTCAAAAGCTTAAGCCACTCACCTTTCAGATCATATCCATAACTCTACAAAAAGTTTAAGCCAGACCTTCAAAACTGGCATTCTACACTTACCTCATGAACAGGGAGGATTAAGTTAATTAAAATGAAAGTGTTGCCTAAGGTCCTGTATCTTCTGCAGTCTCTGCCTATTGCGATACCACATTCCTTGTTCACGGATCTTCATCGTGTTGTTAGGGACTATGGGCCTAATTCAGACCTGATCGTTGCTGTGCGTTATTGCACAGCAGTCGATCAGGTCTGAACTGCGCATGCGCTGGCACCGCAGTGCGCCAGCGCATGCTAGAAAGCCAACGATTGCCCTGTGATTGCCTCTGCCTGATTGACAGGAAGAGGCGGTCGCTGGGCGGGAGGGGGAAGACCAGCGGCGTTTGGCCACCGTTTAGGGGGCGCGGTCCAGGGAAGGCAGGCGTGCCCAGACTGTTGGGGGGGCGGGCCGCGGTGGCTGCATGATATCACACGCAGCCGCTGCGACCCTCACAGCCATAAGTAGCTCCTGCCAGAGTGCAGGAGCTGCGCTGGCAGGGAGCTACTCCTACAGTACAAAAGCATTGTTGCTGTACGATGCTTTTGTACTTGTGCGGGTGGGGTGAGGGGTTGGGCCTGACATGCGGGACAGACTAGCCGTGTGCTGGAGGCGTCCATTATCACACAACTTTACTAACAAGGCTTATGGAATGGACCAGGTTGAGAGATGCAAAACAATGGTTTAACATAGCAGCGTCATCCCTTCCAGGTGGGTTTCCTGACATATAGTACCCTGGCTTTCAGCCATGCCTCCGATTCACCACCCGTTGCTGAGCCCTATTTTTTCCTGCTGGATCGGTCTCCAAACTCAACCACTCTTATCATCTACCCCATCCCCCCCTCTGACTCCACTATTTAGTAACCCAGGCTTTCCTCCCCGGGATTCCATCCAACTCATTTAGGTCTTGGCACTCACCGGGAATCTCAAGGGTTAACCATTTTGCAGACTGCTCCTAGTAGTGTAATATGGAGGTATCTTCAGTTGAAGCATTTGTTCATGAGATTGAGACCCAATAACACAGGCTGCCGTTGGTTAACCCCATTTGAATCCATGTGTGTGTCCCAGTCATACCAGTACACCCCCTGTCTGTTATCTAGAAATTGCTTATCGATAACCTCTTTGTTACCAATCCTAAATTTACCAGGGATTGGGAATCAGATTTTTGTCCGGTCTGGTTAGCGAAGATGATTGCCCAGAAATATTTTGCAACACCCTCTCTAGCTCAGTGAACATGCTGGTGGTGGAAACTTACTATAAGGTGATGACTCGCTGGTATTGCTGCACTAGTCTATTGGCTAAGATGTACCCCGGGGTTTCAAGCTTCTGTTGGAGGTGTAATACAGCCACTTGTACCCCACTTCACATTTGGTGGGAATGCCCGGTATTGTGCAAATTTTGGTACAAGGTCATAGTAACTGCGTATTTAATCCTCCATGAGGACCTTTCTTCTTGCCCTAGTTATTGGCTTTTAAACCTTACATGTAGGCCCCAGTCTTGGTTTAAGAAAACGTTACCACCTTGACTTTACAGCAGTTAGGCATCCATGGCTTTCATATAAGGAATTGGTGCATTACCAATCCTTGTGTACAGGAAAGACAGAGATTATCTGGGTTTTGGAGATGCCTCTCTCGTTTGAAAACACCTCAATTTGAGTTACTGTATCCACACTGCCTTGATGTATCTCCCTGTACCCTCGGCAGCTGGCCTCCCCCTCGCCACCTCTCTTTTTCTTCTCTCTCTTTTTTTCCCCTCTATCTCCTATTATTTTTCCCCGCTTTGAATTTATATTTGTTCTGTTCCATTATGTTTATCTTAATTACTAATCAAACTTTTTATTTGTATTAATTGGATTCAACACATCCCTCAGGTTTTAATATCTTTGATACACTTGTTTGTTTGTTTGTTTGTTTGTTTGTTTGTTTGTTTGTTTGATGGTTTGTTAAACTTGCCATATATTGATCCTTAATAAACAAATTCCATCATTTAAAGTCTGACTTCCTTTTTAGAAACTATTACAGACAGGTTGTGCCCAGTTGCGTAACTACTGTGGGTGCAGCTGCTATGGGGCCCAGGCTGCCTCCAAGGCTTGCTGCTCCCCCTTCACTCCCACCCACAGGAAGGACGCCTGACACGAAAGCACCCCCAAGACGGCAGCCACGTGGAATATGTAGCAGTGGGGAGTGGCCCGTCCTGGTCGGTTCCAAGACCTGGCAGCAGAGCAGTGCCATGATTCATGGATATTTAGGGGGCAGGGCCTAAGCCCATGAAGCGCCAGCCCCAATCAGAGACCTCTGCCGTAGTCAGGTAATGTATCTCATGATCTTTCCCCCTCCCTCTCTCTCTCCCTGATACTTTCTCCCCCTCTATCTCCCTGACACTGTCTCTCTCTCTCTCACACACTGACACTGTCCGTCTCTCCCTCACTCCCCCTGACACTGTCTATACCTCTCTCTTCCTCACAATGTCTTTCTCTCTCTTTCTAACACTGTCTGTATCTCTCTCTCTGACACACTCTTTCTCCCTGACACACACTCTCACTCCCTGTCTTTCTCTCCCTGACACTAACGCTTCCATCTCTTTCTCTCTCCCTTACTCCCTTACACTCTCTCACTCCTGCTTGCTCCCTTCCCTCTATCTTGAATTCAAGATCTTAATCTGAAGAATGTATTTGAAAGAAGGAACAATGGTTATGTGACAGAGACATTCAAACCTAATAAGTACATATTACATGATTGGCTTTCATGGGATGTGGGATTTTGGCTCTCAGCTGGCTTATAAAGTAATGGAGGCAGCTCCACGAAACAGCCCCATACCAAAGGCTCTTTCCAGGGCTGCTATCAGAAATGGTTGGGCCCAGGATTGACAAAATAGGCAGGGCCCCCCTAGGGGTGGAGGTGTGGATAATGTGGATGGATCTTCAGTGGGTGGGGCATTAATTGGTGAGTATATCAGTTTAAAAATAAAAAGTTTGGGCTGTGGGGGTGGGTGTTATTATAACATGTCAGTCTATCATATAAATTATATGATACCCTAGACTTGCCTCAGTCACCTCAGTATGAAATATAAATACCCTCATGGCAGCTCCCCCTCACTTACTCACATAAACACACATATACCGTAACCACCTCCCTCTCACACACATATACCCCACCCAGTAGCGGATCTTGCTATGGGCAAGCAGGATTTTTTCCCAGGGTGCCGGCTTCCGGGGGCAAGATCCGCTACTGGTGCCACCTGGACCCGGTGCTGTTTAGATGCCCAGTGCTGTACGGTGCGCGATGAAGTCATCGCGCACCTCACTGCATTGTGGGAGCGGCACGTAGACGCTAAAGGTCATAATTGACCTCCAGTGTCTATGCGGTGCCATGGGAGAGGTGTCATGACGTCTCTCCCATAGATCCGTGGAGCAGAGCGGCGGCTGGAGACAGAGGGCAGCAGCGGTCGGGAAGCAGGAGCGGGGATTGTAAGTATTAATATTTTTATTTATTTTATATTTTTGTAAACGGCGCAACTAGGGGGCACAACTCTACAGGGGGCACAGTACTGGGGGCAATACTACTGGGGGCACAACTCTACAGGGGACATAACTGACCACGCCCCTTCTCCATGAAGCCATGCCCCTATTTTTTCGACCGGGGCGCCGCAAGGTCTAGATCCAGCCCTGACTTCACCCACCTCCCTCTCACACACACACACCCAGGCCACCTCCCTCTGACTTATATAAATAACATAGCCCTGCCTCACCGCTGTCAGATGCAGTTTGCCATTGTGTTATTTGATCTGCCATGATCCTGCAGACATAATGCTGACTTCTCTCTGACATATTCTAAACGTGATGCTTCCTTGTGTTCCTATGTATTTGTTCATCCATATTGTTGTTTTTTTTGTCTCCTCCATGTTGGTGGCCATTTTTTTGAGAACATTTATATACAGATATCCTTGGGTTTCCTTTACTGCAGTCCCGGAAGTCCCCTCTGCTGGCAGTCCTGGCTTTTTCATATGCTGTTGTGAGGATATTGGGTTCAAAATCACTCAGTCACGGTGGTAGATGAAAAACCAACAGTGGTTTATTGAACAGAATGGGTTATAACACAGTTCAGCACACTTCTGTGATCCAATTCTACCCGACAATTCCCTCCTGGAGCTCCTGACAGAACATTACTTCTTAGTCAGTCTCCTGCCACTCTCTCTCTGTCTCAGATCTCTCCCACCTCCCCTGTTTGCTATTATCAAGCCTTTGTCTTTTCTACAATAAGGCGACACCCCCAGACAGTTTCACATGCCCAGGCATGTCCCCTAGGCCACAATAGATGTTAACTAAAGTAACCTTACTTAATCTGATTGTGTGGCCTGGAATCCATTGTGTGGGGAAGAATGAGGGGGGGTTGTATGGCCTGACATCTGAGACTGGCTGTATCTACACAACAGCAAACACACAGGTTATCTGCGCAGTCATATTGGGAAAACATTATTTTACAAACTATAACACAATAACCATTACATTCATATATATACATTGAAAACATAACTGTACCCTTGTAACAATAACATCATACAATATAATACAATATTGCCTAACATATAACTAATAACATATTGGCAATTGATGAAGTCCATGTGTAGGACCAGGGCTAGGAAAGTAACCACGTGTCTTTTACCACTGAGCGACACGACGCGCCAGCTGTGTCATCACATGTCGTCACATTACCTTCCCCTACTTTCTCGCCCTGTGTCCTAAGTAGCTGAAGCTTGCTGAGCGCAGTGATGCTCTCCTACATCAGACAGTCTGTGCCCCGTCATAATAATGACTGGCAGGTTTCTCTTGTGGGTCTGGTGGTTTTTGTGAATAGCATTGTACAGTTTGTACGGAGACCACCTGCGTCCCAGGTCCAAAGTCTGTGGTAATTGTCATGAGGCTTGTGTGGGAATTTCTTTCCCCGGTCTGGTGGGTGTGTGGCCCACAGTGCATAACTCAATACAGTCTTACCAGGGTCCGGTGGAAACGTGATCAGCAGTCCATAGTTCTTGTATTTCCCCCCGGTGTCCCATCTAAATACATTAATCAAAGTCCCCTTTGTAGACAGCCGCCGGGTTGGGGTAACAGCATGTGCAACAGTGTAATTCAATAAGTCCAATAACTGCACCTGGGGACCTAATAATTCCCCTACACCCAACTGGGTAACCTCACATTTCAGATAGTCACAATTTTCCTCCATAAACAAAATCTGATCTCTGGGGCCCTCACTCTCCCTCCCCAACCATGTATTCCCTGGGAACCCCACTTCCATCACCTCTGGTGCATCAGGACAGTGGCTTCCCTCCCCCAAACATGAACCACGGGTATGGTAATTGTCAGGGCACAATGGGGATTCCTTCATGCCAGAAGTTTCTTCTGTGCTATCCTGGGTAAATGCTTCCTCCAGCCTGGCTAGCTGGGTAACTTGTGGGATCCTACTCTGAGTCTTGTATGCTTTGGCCTGGAGTACAATCTGCTCAGCTTCCTTGTGTGTATCCACCAACTCGACCATCGTTGTACTGGAACATGGATGTAGGTTCACCGGGACAGTGGCATTACCTTCTCCATTCACTGCTACATGTCCTGGCTGACCACCATTGTCCTGGTTAGAGTCAGTCATTTCACCTTGCACACAATGCCAGTCCAAAACACATTCAGGTGCCCTAAAGTAGAGCAACATGTTCCCTTCCAGTTCCTGAGCTGATGCTATTTTCACCATGTCTGATCCCTGGATTTTCTCTGAGTCACAGGGAAGATTCTGGCATTCAGACTGCAGCTCCTTACCATCAAGTTCACTGAATGAGAACAGACCTCCAGAATCTTCTGGGAGAGATACAATTGCTGGAGATACACTGGGCCCTTCCTGAACATCCTTTTCTGATAAAATAACTGGGGCAGCCATGAACATAGCTTCACAATAGGCCTCCCTCAGCCGAATATGCTGATCAGCCTGAAGTGAGACACTGTCTGCACTAGCCATGCTTATAGTTGGGACATTACCACCTACTGCTGCCCTCGCAGAGATCTCCTCTTCCACCTCTGCCAATGGGAAGGCATAGTGCATCTTCTCCTGGGGTGTTTGGATGACAGACCCCACTCCCTTCTCATTTTCAGTAGCCTCCCCCAAACACAACACTGTAAATGGCTCAGTAGCCAGGACTGGTTGGTGCTCACCTGAAGGATTCCCTTGGAGGCTCTGTTGCTCAAGTGGTGGTCGGGTGATAGTGGCAACTTCTTCCTCAATGTCTCGCTGGCACTCTGGGATGGTTTCTATATCCTCCAAGCTTGCAAATGGCCAGTTGTAACACAGCTCAGGCCGTTCACTGAGTGTTTCACTGTGACATTCCCCCAGGGAGAAGAGAACGGGTTGCAGACAGCGCTTCCTTGCATCCACCTGGTCAAGGTCATCCTTTTCCAGTGTAACATACTGGGCAGACAGTTCTTGACACTCTCTCACCAAGTCCTCATCCTCCATCTCAGCAAAAGGGAAGTTGTAGTGCAGTTCCTCCTGGGGTGCCTGGATTGTGCTCACTGCTGTCTTCACTTCGTGTGCTTCCTTCCGTACAGACCACTGGGCAACTTCTTCCCTTGGGTATGGGAGAAGCTGTTGCAGGTGGTGCCTTTCCACATCCACCCTGTAACACTGGTCTCGCCATGCTGGGGTATCCAGGGGCCCCCGATCCAATGCCACTTCTTCTGGCTCTGTCCGGGAAGGCAATTTACTCTGCACTTGCTCTTCCGTCTCTGTATATTGTATCCTTTGTGTCATTTGGGCCACTGTGGCGATCACTTCCTCCCTGAATTCCTCAAACTCTGGCTCCCCCAGCAGATTCCATGTGGCTGCTTCACTTCTGCAGTGCATGAACGCATTCCCAAGATGACACAACTTGTCCTGTATGCTGGATACTCTCCACCTGCTGATTTCCCACTGAGCTTCATTCCAGTACTCCCAAATGTACTGCATTTTGGAAACTATAAATAAAAGATCCGGCTTCTCAGCCTGCCGATATGCTGACAAACTTCCAACCACAAGCTCCACTGCCCTGGTTCCATTACTGGTCTCCTCCGCTGAGGCCTCGACCATATCCTCCTCTTCCTCCTTATCACAAGGGTGCTCAACGTCCCATTGAGCCAGTTTTCCAATTAGGGATTCCTTGGTATCCACTGTATTAAACTCAATCCGTCTTGCTCGACAGAGGTCCTGTAGTTGATCCTTCTTGCTGTAACGGTAGCATAGCGGGGCAGAATCCATTGCCTGCTGTGGTTTATACCTTTCTGCTGGTGTCTTGAGTGATCCCACTGCTGCCGCCAAATGTGAGGATATTGGGTTCAAAATCACTCAGTCACGGTGGTAGATGAAAAACCAACAGTGGTTTATTGAACAGAATGGGTTATAACACAGTTCAGCACACTTCTGTGATCCAATTCTACCCGACAATTCCCTCCTGGAGCTCCTGACAGAACATTACTTCTTAGTCAGTCTCCTGCCACTCTCTTTCTGTCTCAGATCTCTCCCACCTCCCCTGTTTGCTATTATCAAGCCTTTGTCTTTTCTACAATAAGGCGACACCCCCAGACAGTTTCACATGCCCAGGCATGTCCCCTAGGCCACAATAGATGTTAACTAAAGTAACCTTACTTAATCTGATTGTGTGGCCTGGAATCCATTGTGTGGGGAAGAATGAGGGGGGGTTGTATGGCCTGACATCTGAGACTGGCTGTATCTACACAACAGCAAACACACAGGTTATCTGCGCAGTCATATTGGGAAAACATTATTTTACAAACTATAACACAATAACCATTACATTCATATATATACATTGAAAACATAACTGTACCCTTGTAACAATAACATCATACAATATAATACAATATTGCCTAACATATAACTAATAACATATTGGCAATTGATGAAGTCCATGTGTAGGACCAGGGCTAGGAAAGTAACCACGTGTCTTTTACCACTGAGCGACACGACGCGCCAGCTGTGTCATCACATGTCGTCACAGCTGTATTATGGGTAAATTTGCTATATGGAAGGGGACATCCTTGAGGCAGATTATTGCATGTAAGCTACAAATACAAACAACAGATCAGGTACTCCCTCTAATTAATTTTAGTAGTTGGAGACAACCATATTACTCTATCAACTGTTTAGATGTACACAAATATAGTGTATAGGCTGCTTTTGTAAATCCCTGTAACTGCTTGTTGCTATGACTTTAGCCTAATAACTGCTTATGATCTTACATTGACATTATAGCTTTGACTAACTTCCCACAAATTCAAGCAACCACCCCTCCCACCCCGCACCCATACCTCCTTTGCCAGGCTGTTACTTTGACTTTATGTATCTGTGCATATTTATATGATATTTTGACCAATATTAATTATTGTGAAATTAAGGTAAGAGTTAATCAGACTTAGGCACGACCCATATTTCCAGCTAGTACTTGGTATCTATATCTATATAATAATAGCACAAGGAAGATTTTTATGAGTGACTTATTTCTATGGAGCCATTGCCTGATCATATACCAAATGAAAGCACTTGGTCCATAGATGTGCAGAATTATATTGACTTTGCGATTGGTTGCTTCGTTTCTGCGTTATGTGGCAAAACGTCCACCGGCTAATTACAAAGTATCACCATTGAGATCTTCGAAAATGTGGCAGTTGGTCTACTCTGCCAGTGCACCTGCCTGGTGAGATGTGACCTGCCAGGTGATGTGGAAACTGTCAGCAGGGATACTATGGAATATCGACTCCTAAGGGGGTGAAAAGGGGTAAAATGGTCCACCAAGCAAACTTTGCTCGGGCACATAAGCTACAGTAGTTGTGAGTGACTACTCAATCAATTAATGTCAGGAACCCATATAATAATGTCCTTTGCTGTTTTTACTAGGATTCACATATGTTTGGTAAAGTAACAAGAAAAGAAGATTAAAAGGCTAATAAACGAGCCTACATAAAAGCATTAATCTGTTGTCCCAAGTCAGTGTAGCCCAGACTTGTTTACAGATATGAAACATACTGTACATCCCTACACCCTATAAAGGCAACCTGTTATTGCTCAGAGATGCGCTTGAACTTATGCACCCTGCTGAGCTGTATGTTTTGGGATCTACCTTAAATAGAACAAAAAGAGCAGAAGAAAGTACAATAATGTTTGGGCAATCAAATCTAACAACTGCTGGTTATTGAATGCTTTAACTCACATTTGAACAATAATTTGTATATAAAATATGTGTATCTTACTGCCAAATATGGGTACTAAAACATTCTCTGCTCTGGATACGGTAGAAGGCATTCCTGATGTAATAACTGCGATGCCATCAAAGAACGAAGAGTGTGGAGCAACCACAAAGACTGGGGCTTCAGAGAAGCTGGCTGGTTTCCCAATGACACGAACATGAAATCCCATAGAAAAGAAAATAAGGCGTCCAAGGTAGCTTAGAAAACACTTTGTGACATTCCTGTCGAAGAGATAAAAAGAATTACAATAAGCTAGAAATTGCTAATTTTTTTTACAGGCACACAAAAAAAAAATGTAGACAAAATACGTAATATTACTGAGCTGGAGGGGATAAATAGTTAAAAAGCCAGACACAGCATAAACTAGTATGTAGTCATTATGTCGACAGTAAATATAACAGTATGGACATAATGCTGACATGCTCATTACAGTATGTGGACATTGTGAATGTCAACAGTCTCAATGTTGACCTAACTAGTTTAGGGTTAGGCTGCTGCTAAGGTAAAGCTGCAGCTAGAGTTAGGTTTAGGATGCAGTTTAGGATAGGGCTCTTACAGTAGAAAAACATTCTGCTGACTTGCCGACATGCATGGTGTCGACATTATGTCCATGTTGACATTGATAGCATGCTGACATTCTAGTGTCAACGTTCTGAATGTCAACATTTTGTACCACACACCATGAAACTACCATGATTGCACGTGCTTTTGGGAAAACTAAAAGGTGGCATATACCACTGAATTACCACTATACCACTGAATTCTGCCAGAAAATGGGCTTTTAATCAATACAGGTTGAGTATCCCTTATCCAAAATGCTTGGGACCAGAGGTATTTTGGATATGGGATTTTTCCGTATTTTGGAATAATTGCATACTATAATGAGATATCATGGCGATGGGACCTAAATCTAAGCACAGAATACATTTATGTTACATATACACATTATACACACAGGCTGAAGGTCATTTTAGCCAATATTTTTTATAACTTTGTGCATTAAACAAAGTGTGTGTACATTCACACAATTCACTTATGTTTCATATACACCTTATACACACAGCCTGAAGGTCATTTAATACAATATTTTTAATAACTGTGTGTATTAAACAAAGTTTGTGTACATTGAGCCATCAGAAAACAAAGGTTTCACTATCTCACTCTCACTCAAAAAAGTCCGTATTTCGGAATATTCCGTATTTCGGAATATTTGGATATGGGATACTCAACCTGTATAACTAGCTGGATGCTTGGTGTGTGATACCATTGCTATTATAGCCATTTATAGAGTAGTGCAGAGCAATGGCTGTTTATTTGAATATTGTGCACAAAATTTGGAGATACAACCACAGACTAGTAAACAGACCTTGGAATTTTAGTTTTTAGTTTTTCTGACGTGACAGTAAGTATGAAGAGGAAGGGTATATATCAGTGTATATGACTCAGAGATAGATGGACCAGCATCACTGGGCCCCCCTCCACTCAGTCCAGGCCTCTGAAAGAACACCTTATGCACCTGCTGTATTTCCATCATTCTTCAGTCACAACAAATCATTTTGTGCTGGCGGATCACATCATTAAATTATAATGTTTTTGCATTCTACTCAGCTTATGCCAAAAAGAATGTATTCATAATGAGTCAAATTATCAATAAAGTCAGTGTTCACTTATGTTATGCAAATTAAAAATTAATTGTGAAAAGAGGTCCTAACTGACTTATTTGCAAAATATGTTGGTTAATAAAAGAGTTAGTAAAACAAGATCAGCGGTGAAATCAGTTAAACATTTCAAAGGATAGAACTGGCTAGAGAATTATCTTAGCTTATCCCTGTCAAAAAATCAGAGAGCCAATTAGTCTGAATTTCAAATCAATTTCACCTCACTCTAACTATAGGAGTATCCGCACGTGTCATTTCTGCCAATTAACAAGAGGTGTAGCTCAGTGGAATCCATGTGCTGGCTAGACATATATGCAAGATACAAGCAGCCTATACGCTTATAAGGAAAAAATATGAAATCCAAAGCACATCATTCATGTTTTAATAAATCTACAGTATGTGCCATCCTAAATTCAGGAACTAAAGACCAGGGTGTGCTACTTATAAATAACAGCTGTGCAGGGAAGCTACAGTAGTCATATATCTTCTAGAATATATGCCATATGCAAATGTGTTGAGGCCTTAGAGATAAAATTAATTGAATAGTCTTGTGTAGGTGGGAAATTAGAAGATAATAGTTTGTGAACTATTTTTCTGAACAAGTTATGATTCTGTACATGAGGATTTCTTGACCATATAAATATAAAAACTGTTCCTATGACAGATCTCCCATGGGAGCTTAAAAAAAAAAAAAAAAACTTGAACGCTCTAAAAATGTGACAATTATGAGGATTCAATCAAATTGAAGAGCTGTCCAACTTATTTTTCCTTGGTCCATGCATACTGGTGAGTAAACAGTTACATTTTGCATAATTTTACTGTTATGTTTTATAACTATATCACACTTTTTCTGTTAGTTTGTCTTTTACTATACTCAATGTCCATAACTTTGTAATATCAAATCTAAAATGTAAGAAGTTTTGTCCATGTTACTAACAAATTCATAAGCTTTTTAGGAAGTGAATATTGCTTGACCGTGCTAATTCTTTGCTTGACTTTTAAACCTGTGTTTATTAGGGAAGGTGATGCTAACCCACTAAATATTGTGATGTGAATTATTAACTACTGTAACAAGGAGCATGTGTGTACATTTGTGTAGCTAAGTGATCTTGGGGTCTATTGCCCTAAATAGAGGTTGTACTCAGGGATGTGCAGTCAGGGGAGGCAGTGCCTCCCCTGTGATTAATTATTAAAATAATATAAAGAAGATACTTATGACACATATTCTGTGTCATAACTCATAAGTATGTCCTTTATTGAATTCTAATAATTTGCTGTGCTTAAATGTGTTTGGGAGGCACTGATAGCAGTGCCTCTCAAACACAATGCAGACGGGATAGAGCGGGGGGCGGGGCCAAGCACTGCGCTTTAAAAGGCCATTCAAAACCAGCCTGAAAGCGGCACTGAAAAAAGTGCCTCGCTGACAGGGACACCACCCCCATGTCAGTGAGGAACCTGTGATTGGACAGAGGATCCAGTGCTGGATCCGCTTGCCCAATCACCCAGATGCGGCGTGTCCCGGCGGTGAACGGCGTTGGAGGTAGCCGGGATGGCCCTGCAGCGTGTCCGGCTCTCCCCCCATCCTCTCCTCCGCCCTCCAGCAGCAGCGCTGTCCGGCTTTTCCCCCGTCCTCTCCTCCGCCCTCCAGCAGCAGCGCTGTCCGGCTCTCCCCCCGTCTTCTCCTCCGCCCTCCAGCAGCAGCACTGTCCGGCTCTCCCCTCGTCCTCTCCTCCGCCCTCCAGCAGCAGCGCTGTCTGGCTCTCCACCCGTCCTCTCCTCCACCCTCCAGCAGCAGCACTGTCCAGCTCTCCCCCCGTCCTCTCCTCCGCCCTCCAGCAGCAGCGCTGTCTGGCTCTCCCCCCGTCCTCTCCTCCACCCTCCAGCAGCAGCGGTGTCCGGCTCTCCTCCGACCGACACCAGGTTAGAGTCAGTCTCTTTCTCTCTCTCTCTCCTCTCCTCTCCCCTTTATTCCAGGGATCTAATATAATACTCTTGTGAGGATCTAACATACTATTGTGATGTTATTAAATAAGTGATGCTCTGGGGGAGTACGTGAACACTAATCCATTGTATTCTTACCTCTCCTGTTTCTCTCTCTGTGTGTGTGTCTCTCTCTCCCCACTGTGTAAGTATAATGTTAATTTTTACAGGTCCCCCTACCCTATTGGATTCTACTGGACAAGTGGACGTGACCGGCGTGGGATGTAGGTAAGTAATCTGTCTCTCATTTTTACAGGTATCGGCCCTATTGGATTCTATTGGACAAGTGGACGTGATCGGCGTGGGATGTAGGTAAGTATGTGTGAGTGTGCAAGTGTATTTTAATAAATTTTAACTTTCACGGTGTGTGTGTTGTGTTTTTATTTGGGTATTTTTCTTGTTGTAGAACTACAGGTACCAGTGGGCCCATTATTTCCACGCATGCTGGTACTTGAGGTTCTCCAAGTACCAGCAAGCGGGGGAGGCTTGCTGGGCCTTGTAGTTCCACAACAAAAAACAATATTATTATTTTTAACACTCCTATGGCCATCAGCCTCCCATCCACCGCCCACGGATGGGGGGGGGGGGGGGACACACACACAGCCTCGGGCTTCACCCACGGCCCTTGAGTGCCTGGAGGGGGGGGGGGGGGACTCCTTCATGTAAGGGGTCCCCACTCCTCCAGGGAACCCCGGCCAGGGGTGACTAGTTGGGGGGATAATGCCACGGCCGCAGGGACCTACATAAATGTGTCCCCCGGCTGTGGCATTATGTCCCTGGCTAGTGGAGCCCGGTGCTGGTTTTAAAAATACGGGGGACCACTATGTCTTTTGTCCCCCGTATTTTTGGAACCAGGACCGGACTAAGAGCCCGGTGCTGGTTGTCTAAAAACGGGGAACCCCTGTCCAATTTTTCCCCCCAGTATTTGAACAACCAGGACCGGCTCAAAGAGCCCGAGGCTGGTTATACCTAGGAGGGGGGACCTCACGCAATTATTTTTTAAATTTTTTAACCCATTCAACCCCTTCTCCATTAAGTTATTGGAAGCCCTGGACAACAGAATTGCATTCATGTCCTCTTCCCACTCCTTTCCCAGTCCCAAACACTATTTTATTTTTATTTTTTCTATAAAAATGTTCAATATATCACAAGTATGATGAGCATGCAGGCAGCGAGCATTGGCGGCATCGGACAGAGATGCAAATTAGTGGCAGAGGGCTGGGTCAGTTGATTGTGGGCGAGTTTGTAAGCCATTGGCGGTGGCAGCGGGCATTGGCTCAGGGGCAGTAGCGGGCATTGGCTTGGCGGCGGTAGGGGTCATCGGCAGAATTCGGCGGCCATTATGGCTGTAGTGCCTCACCAGCCACTGACCTCACCGCACGCCACTGGTTGTACTAGCTACCAGGTGTGTATGGATATGAGGGAACTACTATGGAGTGCAGTTCAGCTAAATACAGTATGTATTGTACAGTTTGTGAAAGGCTAAATTGTGGGCTGAAATAAGGTGCAAGTCGTGGGAATATCATTTAAGTCAGGGGTGGGGAACCTCTGGCCCGCGGGCCGTATAAGGCCTGCGAAGCCGTTTGCTCCGGCCCACCCGCTTCTCTCAGTGAGACACGCCGCCACTCAGTCCGGTGGCAGCGTGTCTCAGCTGTCAGAACAGGGAGGAGAGCGCGGCTGTCGGGTGGGAGCGGCGGCGTGTAGGACTTGAAACCAGCCGCCGGTTCATGAGCCAATCAGAGCTCGCGGACCGGCAGCCAATCAGGAGCCGTGGCTGCCGGTCCGCGAGCTCTGATTGGCTCTCGAACCGGCGGCTGGTTTCAAGTCCTACACGCCGCCGCCCAACATAGCCGCGCTCTCCTCCATGTCCCGGCGAAAGGAGCGGCAAGCAGCACGGGGGGGGGGGGGGCATCTGTATACCTGGCACTGTGGGGGGCATCTGTATACCTGGCACTGTGGGGGGCATCTGTATACCTGGCACTGTGAGGGGCATTTGTATGCCTGGCACTGTGGGGGCATCTGTATACCTGGCACTGTGGGGACATCTGTATACCTGGCACTGTGGGAGCATCTGTATACCTGGCACTGTGGGGGCATTTGTATACCTGGCACTGTGGGGGCAATTGTGGATCTAGCACTGCACTATTGGGGGCATATGTGTATCACGTCCCATTTTAACTGGCCATACCCATTTTATGGGCGCGCGCGCTTCCGGCGCGCACTCACAGTACCTCTAAGGGGTAGACCTACTGGGGGGCAGGGTAATTTTTTAAGTTGAGAATTTTTGTATGGCCCCCGAAGGATTTTATAACTATCCAAATGGCCCTCGGTAGAAAAAAGGTTCCCCACCCCTGATTTAAGTCTTAGACATTGTGAATGCATTTCATGACACTGTGAGGTTTACCAACATTGAAGGATTAAGCTACACTTACTTTCTCCATCCTCTTAGTGGCTCCAAGCTTTCCTTCGAAATACAGCAAGTAGTGATAATTGCAACCAACCATGCAATTACTGACAAAATCACAAAGAGAACAACCCGGAATGGTAAAATGAAGATACCACATAAAAGCATCTAAAAAGATATGGATATGACACAGATTGATATTAAATACACACAAGAATATTTATGACACACATGCAGTAAAAATTATTTTCCAATAATTACAGTGACTCATATAATATTTTCCATATGCTGGGACATCCAGCAAGTTAATGGACTCCTAAACAATACAATAGAAATGATCAAATATGAACCATAAAAAGGTAAAATATATTGTTTAGTATTAACCTAATATTCCACTTTAGGACTGTATTCCTACCACTCATCTATAGACAGAAGCTATTCCCATACTTTTAGAACAATGGCCCAAATATATTAAGCCTTAAAAGGTGATAAAGTAGAGAGTGACAAAGAGTGATAAAATACCAGCTAATCAGCGACGTAACTGGCATGTTACAGGGTGTGTTTAAAAAAGGACAGGAGCTGATTGGCTAGTACTTTTTATCACTCTCCACTTTATTACTTTTCTCTAGCATCCATAAGGAATATTGGGGAATCTGGTACGATGGGGTATAGACGGAGACCAGTGCACTTTAAATTTCTTCAACTGGATGTGATGGCTCCTCCCCTCTATGCCCACTCCAACATGAAGTTTAGAAAAAAGTGCCCTCAGGAGAGGATGCACATCTCTGAGCTCCAAAGAGTATTCTTCAATTATTATTTTTTTTGTTGATTATTTTCGGAAAAATCCAGACAAAAAATTCCAAGTGTCCAAAAAGTTTTTGTACACTTTCCCATTTGCTCCTGAAGGTAGGAAATTTTGTGAGGAACCCCCTGGGGTTGATGCATCAGTCTCTCGTCTGTCCAAAAAGGTGGTGCTGCCTGCCCCAGGTTACTTTACCATGAAGGATCCTGGGGATAGGAAAATAGAGACTATACTCAAATCTATTTACATGGCAGCAGGTGCATCACAAAGGCCGGTCATTGCGGGTTGCTGGATGACCCATGCCATTCGTTCCTGGGCCACTCAAATTCAGGGGGGCCTCTCGGGTGATATGCCCTTGGTCACTATGGTGACCCTCCTAAAACACATTCAGGACACTAAACGTGTCCTCTGTGATTCGCTCAAGGAGATGGGGAACATTAATGCTACATCTTCTGCCATGGCAGTCTCGGCGCGCAGGGCCTTGTGGTTGCGTCAGTGGATTGCGGACGCAGAATCCAAATGTAGTATGAAATTCCTCCCCTTTTCTGGGGAATGGCTCTTTGGGGTTGAATTGGATACCTTGATTTCTAAAGCTATGGCTGGGAAATACACATTTCTCCCCTCTGGGGGCCCACAAGCAAGGTGGTCCTACCCGGGGCTGTCTGTCCAGTCCTTTCGGTCTCACAGATTTTGATCTAAAACCAGAGGTGCCTCTAATGCAAATAGAGGCACCAGAGGTAAGTCCAGAAAGCCTGCAAGCACCAGCTCTCAGGAACAGTCCACCATTTCTGCTTCCGCTAAGGCCTCAGCATGACTGTGCCCACCCACCCTGAGGGGATCTCGAGGTGAGAGCTCGACTGCGTCACTTCAGCCGCATCTGGGAGACTTCCTGCCAGGATCCCGGGGTCAGAAATTTAATTTCTCAAGGCTACAAGCTGGAGTTCAATAGTACTCCCCCCCCCCCCCCCCCCAATGATTTTTCAAATCAAGCTTACCAGCTTTGGAGGATATGCAGGTTACGTTGCAAGAGGCTATCCAAAAGTTGGTCCAGTCCCACGTCATTGTTCCAGTACCAATACCGCAACACAGCAACCACCTCTTTGTGGTGCCGAAACCAGACGGTTCGGCAAGACCCATTTTGAATCTAAAATCCCTGAATCCGTATTTGAAGGTGTTCAAGTTCAAAATGGAATCCCTGCGAGCAGTGATTGCAGGCCTGGAAGAATAGGAATTCATGGTCTCCTTGGATATCAAGGACGCCTACCTCCATATTCCGATTTGGCCTGCTGGACAATCACTTCCAATTCCAGGCTCTGCCCTTCGGCCAGTCTTCAGTGCCGGGGGTTTTCACAAAGGTGATGGCAGAGATGATGTTCCAACTCCGGGTCCAGGGGGTCAATGTTGTCCCTTACCTGGACGATCTTCTGATAAAAGCAAGATCCAGGTAGCTTTTACTGCACCATATCGACCGCACTATCCAACTTCTGTCACACCATGGGTGGATTCTCAACTTACAGAAGTTTCACCTGGGACTCAGAGGCTCCTGTTCCTGGGGATATTGCTGGATACTAGGGCCCAGAAGGTGTTCCTACCAGAGGACAAGGCGAGAACACTTCAGGTAATGGTCCGCATGGTGCTCCAACCTACTCGAGTGTCCGTCTATCTTTGCATAAGATTGTTGGGAAAGATGGTCACCTCATACAAGGTGATCCAGTATGGAAGGTTCCATGTTAGAACATTTCAGTTGGATCTCCTGAGCAAGTGGTCCGGTTCACATCTACAGATGCACTGGATGGTTCGGCTGTCACCTCAAGCCAGGATTTCCCTCCTGTGGTGTCTACAGTCCTCCAACAAACTGGAAGTCCGGAGTTTCGGGATTCAGGATTGGACCCTCCTCACGACGGATGCGAGTCTAAGGGAATGGGGAGCTGTCACCCAAGGGGCGCAGTTCTAGGGCTTGTGGTCAAACCACGACAGCTTCCCTCCAATCAACATTCTGGAACTTCGGGCGATCTACAATGCTCTGCTTCAGGCCTCTCCTCTGCTCAGGGATCACGCGATCCAGGTACAGTTGGACAACGCCACGGCGGTGGCGTATATCAATCGACAAGGAGGGACAAAAAGCAAGCCTGCATGCAAGAGGTGTCAAAGATACTCCTCTGGGTGGAAAGAAATGCAAGAGCTCTGTCAGCAATCTTCATTCCGGGTGTGGACAACTGGGAAGTAGACGTCCTGAGTCATTACTATCTCCACCCGGGGGAGTGAGGTCTCCACCAGCAGGTCATCAACCGGTGGGGCTGCCCACAGATAGACATGATGGCTTCTAGTCTCAACAAGAAACCTCCCTGGTATCGCTCGCGAACCAGGGACCCTCGGACGAGGGCAGTGGATGCACTGGCATCGCTTTGGCCTTACCGGCTGGTCTGCCTGTTTCCTCCGATTCCATTGCTCCCAAGGGTGCTAAAGCGAATCAGGAATCAAATAGACCAGGCAATTCTGATTGACCCGGATTGGCTTCGGAGGGCGTGGTATGCGGATCTTCTGGACATGTCTGTCGAAGACCTTTGGCTTCTGTCACTAAGAAGCAATCTTCTTCAACAGGGACCGTTCGTCTACTGGGACTTATGGCGACTTCGTTTGACAGGATGGAGGTTGAGTGGAACATCCTAGCTCACAAGGGCCTTTCCAAAAAGATTATTGCTACCATGGTTCAGGCAAGAAAACCGGTGACGTCAAAACACTATCACCATATCTGGAGGAGATATGTCTCCTGGGGGGTAATTCAGAGTTGATCGCAGCAGCAAATTTGTTAGCAGTTGGACAAAACCATGGGGGTCATTCCGAGTTGATCGCTAGCTGCATTCGTTCGCTGTGCAGTGATGAGGCTAAAAAACGGCACTTCTGCGCATGCATCGCAATGCAGTTTCACACAGGGACTAGCAAAGCTTTTCCATCGCACTGCTGACCGCAGAGTGATTGACATGAAGTTGGCGTTTCTGGGTGTCAACTGACAGTTTTCAGGGAGTGTTTAAAAAAACGCAGGCGTGCCAGGAAAAACGCAGGCGTAGCTGACTGAACGCAGGACGTGGTTGTGACGTCAAAACAGGAACTGAACAGTCTGAAGTAATCGCAAGCGCTGAGTAGGTATTGAGCTACTCTAAAACTGCACAAAAAAAGTTGCCACCGCTCTACGATCCTTTCGTTCTCACTTCCTCTAAGCTAAAATCCACTCCCAGTGGGAATTGGCATAGCGTTTGCACGGCTGCTAAAAACAGCTAGCGAGCGAACAACTTGGAATTACCACCCATGTGCACTGCAGGTGTGGCAGATATAACATTTGCAGAGATAGTTAGATTTGGGTGGGTTATTTTGTTTCTGTGCAGGGTAAATACTGGCTGCTTTATTTTTATACTGCAATTTAGATTTCAGTTTGAACACACCCCACCCAAATCTAACTCTCTCTCTACACATGTTATATCTGCCCCCCCTGCAGTGCTCATGGTTTTTCCCAACTGCTAACAAATTTGCTGCTGCGATCAACTCTGAATTAGGCCCTTGGTGCGAGGAGCACACGTATCCGCCTGCTGAGTTTCACTTGGGACGTTTTTTTACGTTTCCTGCAGGCTGGTGTGGCTAAAGGCTTACATCTGGGTTCCATTAAGGTCCAGATTTCAGCCCTCTCCATTTTTTTCTAGAAGAAATTGGCAGTGTTGCCAGAAGTCCAGATATTCTTGCAAGGGATACTCCACATCCAACCTCCTTTTGTGCCGCCTACGGCATCTTGAGATCTGAATGTAGTGTTGGATTTTCTCCAGTCCCCCTGGTTCGAACCTCTGATGACGATGGAAGACAAGTACCTCACGTGGAAAACGGAAATGTTACTGGCCCTGGCCTGGCCTGGCTCGACGTGTCTCAGAATTGGGGGCCTTGTCGTGTAAAACCCCATACTTGATCTTTTACGAGGATAGAGCTGAACTCCAGACTAGGCAACAGTTCCTGCCGAAGGTTGTGTCTGCGTTTCACTTGAATCACCATATAGTGATTCTGTCCAGTTCTGGCGCTTCTGCCCCTTCGGAGGCATTGGATGCTGTGTGAGCCTTGAAGATCTATGTCAAGAGAACGGCTTGGATCAGAAAGATGGATTATTTGTTCGTGCTCTGTGATGCACAGAAAAAGGGTTGTCCTTCTTCAAAGCAGTCCATTGCTCGTTGGATTAGGCTTACTATTCAACAAGCCTATATATCGGCAGCCTTGCCTGTTCCTAAGTCTCTGAAGGCCCACTATATGAGATCAGTGGATTCTTTCTGGAGGGCTGCCCGTGGAGTCTCGGCCTTACAGCTTTGCTGAGCTGCTTCCTGGTCGGGGAAGAACACTTTTGTGAAGTTCTACAAGTTTGATATCCTGGCCAAAGAGGATACCCAGTTTGGGCAGGCGGTGCTGCAGCAGTCTCCGCACGTTCCCGCCCCTTCTGGAAGCTTTGGGAATTCCCCATTGTACTAGATTCCCCAATATCCCTTATAGATGTTAGAGAAAATAGGATTTGAATTACCTACCGGTAAATCCTTTTCTCGTAGTCGATAATGGATATTGGGCGCCTGCCTCAGTGCGTTTACTTTTCTGCAGGTTCTTGTTATGTGGTTACCTGTTCAGCTGTTGCTGTTGTTGTTACTAGCAGTTGCTGGTTGTTATTTGTTAGTGGTGTGCTGGTATGTAAATCTCACCACTCTTTGTTATCATATTTCCTTCTCTCATATATGTCCTTTCTCCTTCGGTCATGTTTTTACCTATAACTGCCTGTGGGAGGGGGCAAAGAGGGGAGGAGCCAGCACACCCAGTTGAAGAAATTTAAAGTGCACTGGCTCTTTGGACCCCGTCTATACCCCATCGTACTAGATTCCCCAATATCCCTTATGGACTACGAGAAAAGGATTTACCGGAAAGGTAATTCAAATCCTATTTTTAAGGCTTAAGACATTTGGACCAATGTTCTAATGGGATACTAAAGAGATTGCAAAGCTGAGAATGCAGTAATTTAAGATACTAAAATACTAATGGCATCAAACCCTTTATATGAATATACTTAACCACAATGTGCACTTCTAAATAGTATGTTTGCCAAGCCATCTGCCACTGTGGATCTTCTCTATTAGAGAATCACCTTTCAAAGCAGATAACCTACTACAAATATGTGAAAAAATAACTTTGTGGATTTATTTTGTCAAAGCAACAATCTTTAATTAGCAAGTTTAAGAATGCTTTTTCTTAACCATACATTACATCACAATTAAACAGAAGACAGGTGTTCAGGTCACTTGAAAAATAAATACAAAATACTTACTAAATATGTTTTATCATTTTGAACTCACAGGGTGCTAATATATCTAACTGAATTAAATAAGTAATGAATTATAAATAAACTTTTTGCTACCTTGTTATTGGCAGAAGCTTAGAACACATTTTAAGCTTATTCATTTGGATTCCACTCAGGGCTCTTTTACATTGGCATTTAGAAATAAGTACTGTACTGCTGCAGAACTTGCAAAAATAGAAAAGGGACTGTTCTTTGAAAAACATACTGCTACACAGTGCCAAAGGCAAAGCTAAAAATGTAATAGCATCAATAACAATCATGTTTGTACAAGTCACAATATGTTAATCACATTCCATAACTATATATGTTCAGATTCACGTTCTTACTCGTATCTTGTCAGTGAGAGTCAGGTTGATTTCATGGACAAAGGGATTAGGAATCTGTGGTGGAATGAAGGATTTTTGCCTCGGAAGTAAGGGTGCTCGCTGTTGGAATACCATTCCAATCTGATTAAAAACATGACACAAATGAAAAAAGACTTTAAAAATCTAAATACATGAATAAACATTTACTTTAAGGAAAAGGCAAAAAGCTGAATTAAAACAGTAACAAAGCTTAGAAACACTATACAAACATTTTTGAAATAATACACCTAGCAATAAACCTATCCACTCAATTAATTAAAATACCCATACAGCAGTGGAAGATATATTTGTGTCATACAAAATAAATGAAATTTTCCTATGCTTTGTGTTCTCACTGTGACAGCTACAGATACTTGGCACCTAAATGAATGGGTGCTGCACATTGGCCCTCATTCCGAGTTGTTCGCTCGCTGCTAATTTTAGCAGAATTGCTAATAGGCTAAAATCCGGCAGTTCTGCGCATGCGTATACATCTCAGGGCGCACGCGCTAAGTAAATTTACACAAAACTATGCTATTTTACTCACAGGCGAACAAAGCTTTTCAATTGGCTTGCTGATTGACAGGAAGTGGGTGTTTTTGGACGGAAACTGGTCGTTTTCAGGGAGTGTGCTAAAAAACGCAGGCGTGCCAGGTAAAAACGCAGGAGTGGCTGGTCGGACGCTGGGCGTGTTTGTGACGTCAAACCAGGAACTAAACGGACTGAGGTGATCGCAATCTAGGAGTAGGTCTGGAGCTACTCAGAAACTGCAAGGAAATTGCTTTCGTTAGCAATTCTGCTAATATTAGCAGAATTGCTAATCTTTCGTTAGCAATTCTGCTATGCTAAGATACACTCCCAGAGGGCGGTGGCTTTGTGTTTGCATTTCTGCTAAAAGTAGCTAGCGAGCGAACAACTCGGAATGAGGGCCATTGGCCAATACTATGTGATTTCATCGATCAAGCCAGAAGTCACCACACCTTATCAACATTATCCTCAGTTACCACTTTGTAAAACAGAAAACATTACACAACAGGTATCATTAAAGGGAGTATTGTTAGTTTACAATGCTTGAGCTTCAAGAAATAAAACGCCCAAAGCCAGTGTCTCTAGAATACAATGTTAAAAGCATGCTACAACAAAGAGTGTATAAGAGAAACAATGTGGCACTGTGGTGGTAGTCTAGGGCCTGGCATACAATATGTGCATAATGTCAGACAAAACATCATGATTGTTTTATGGGCAGAGCTCATACTCCAGCTGCTGACGCACCAACTGTGGTAGAAAGACTCAATATTTTTAATCAAAATGTAAAAAAGAACAGCGCAAAAATGAAAGCGGTGTTGGCTGGAGCACTCTTAGTCCTGACCCTACTATGCTTTAATGAGGGCCATCTGCGGTTAGTAACCACCGATGGTTTGCCACCAAAACCCAATGGTTCTCCACAATCAATGGCATACAGGGAAACAATGTTTTTGTTTCTTCCCAGAGCCGGAGGTGTGGAGATATTATTCACCCACCACATGATCCGCATAGCCCTCCCTCTTCTCTGATTGACATAATGCACGTGTCCCACATTCCACCTGCTATAGGAACTGCAGCTCTACCCTCTATGTGGCAAGCATAGTCCCACTCTTTCCCTGATAGGCCTTTTGCACCACTGTGAATGTATGGTCATTAATGGTACAAACCATCAATTGTTTACTCTCCATAGTTTCCTTTTATTAAAGTAAAACACCAATGGCACCATCATATGTGACCATCGAGGGCCATCCCTACTTTGTTGACATAGAGGGAACAGCTCTTCCTCTACATATTGTGCATCCTATGAATTGTGTTCCTCCCCTGGATTTCTGCTCCTTTTCCACTTGATGCTTCCTGATCTCTGTTTCTCCCCCTGCTTTCCTTATTGTCATAGCTGCCTACATTCCTTCCCCTGCCACAACGTACGTGTTTTAAAGCACACTTTTTAGTGTCTGTTGGGCAGATGTATTAAGCCTGGAGAAGTGATAAAGCAGTGATAAAGAAGTGATAAGTGGAAGGTGATAAACTTCCAGCCAATCAGCTCCTAACTGTCATTTTTCAAACCTGTAATGATTGGCTGGTGCGTTATCATCTTCCGTTTATCACTGCTTTATCACTTCTCCAGGCTTAATACATCTGCCCCTATGTCTCGACTTTGTGTGTCTATTTTCTCTCTCTACATTCCCCCCACCACCACCACTTATTTCTTCCATCCGCTTTTCCTTTTGCCCTCCAATTTGTCCTGCCACCCCCTTCTGCCGTATCTATCCTCTTCACCTATTAACTTCCTCCTCTTCTTCTCTTATATGGGTATAGCACGCAAGCATCTTCTGACGCGAAAATATTCACCATCTACTGCAGTGAAGCTTTTCAAACGTACATTACACGAGTATTATGGTGATACTTATACAGACAAAATAGTTATTCTGTTAACAAATATAGAAAAAAAAGTTATTGATTCTTTAAATAAAACATTTTTGTAATGTATAAGGAGTTTAAATATTTTATTTAAGTTTTTAAATAGATTTTCTTTATTTTTAAACATTAAATTCTTTTTCCAATTTAGTGAAAATGAAACCCCAAATTTGGCAAGCTGGTTGAAAGACTGGCCTGGTAAAGTAGAGAATTAACCCTTGCCACGTGAGGCCAGTATCACAGGGGCAGCTGAATATCACTGAGCTGCCCCACTAGTAATTATTTGTTCATTTTTTTTTTGTTTTGTTTTTAAATCGCTGTGATAAAAGTTAATACAAAAATGTTAAAGAACACCACAAAAAGGACCTTTCATAATAAATAGATCCTTATATCTTTGAACTGGATCTCTTTTTATAACATAAATGTAAAAAAATTCAAATCGGACCATCTTGATAGCATTATCAAAATTACAGTATGTTGTTATGTAAAATAAATAATTTTTTCACATGTTGTCTTGGAACAAGTCTTTTTGTAGCACACTATGGGGCCAATTTATCCCCATCTGCATCTGAGGATGCGGATAGGATGTGATAAAAACGACCCAATCCGCACTGCGATAATTAATTACATCACAGGGACAGAGTTTGCTTGTCCCTGCAATGACACTCCGCAGCATTATCGGGGTATTTTGTGATTATGTGTTGCGCATGTGCCGCCACTGCCAACATCATCACTACCGACGCCACCGGATTGACGCTTCCATCATGACTCCCCGCGCCGCTTACCCCCACCGGTGATCATACTCACCAACACACTCAGATCAGTGATCGGAGCTCCTGGACAGCTACCGGTCATTGGGGCTCCCTGCTGCTGGGACCTCCGGTGCTGTAAAGTGTGCTACCGCTTTGAAGCATCACTTTCCTGCACCGGAGATCACAGGTGTAGCAGGGAGCCTCGATGAATGGGTGTAGTATGTTATGCTGGCAGTCGGGATCCTGGCGCCCAGCATACTGGCACCGGGATCCTGACGGCTGGCATGCCGGCATCAGGGGAAGTGCAAAGGTTTTCACATGGGACCCCTTTCCCCGAATGCCAGAAACCCCCTCTGACTTATGTCTAAGTGGGTTTCTTCAGCCAATCAGGGAGCGCCACGTTGTGGCATCCTCCTGATCGGCTGTGTGCTCCTGTACTGTATGACAGGCGGCACACGGCAGTGTTACAATGTAGCGCCTATGCGCTCCATTGTAACCAATGGTGGGAACTTTGTGGTCAGCGGGTGACCGAAAGTAACCTCACCGCTGACCACAAAGTTCCCACCATTGGTTACAATGGAGCGCATAGGCGCTACATTGTAACACTGCCGTGTGCTGCCTGTCATACAGTACAGGAGCACACAGCCAATCAGGAGGGTGCCACAACGTGGCGTTCCCTGATTGGCTGATGGAACCCTCTTAGACATAAGTCAGAGGGGGTTTCTGGCATTCGGGGAAAGGGGTCCCATGTGAAAACATGGGGCCCCTTTCAGTGCGAGGTCGGGTGTCCGTTTGTTTTTTTTGACAAGTACGTGGATTACAAATGGATTACAAGAAGAAGAGCCTTCTACACTGGATTTTGTGAGTATAATTTTTTCCACAGGTACCCCATGGATTCTACATGGAGAAGAGGACCGACCCTCGTGTGAACATAAGGTAAGTATGTGTATATGGTGGTGTGTATGTATGCATTAAAGTTATACTTTCAAGGTGTGTGTCTTATGTTTTTATTGGGGTATTTTTTTAGTAGTAGTACTACAGGTACCAGCGGGCCCGGTTTTCCTCCGCATGCTGGTACTTGTGGTTCTCCAAGTACCAGCTTGCGGGGGAGGCTTGCTGGGACTTGTAGTACTGCTACTAAAAACAATATTCATTATTTTACACAACGGCTATCAGCCTCCCATCCGCAGCCTTTGGATGGGGGGGGGACAGCCTCGGGCTTCACCCCTGGTCCTTGGGTGGCTGGAGGGGGGGGGGACCCCTTGATTGAAGGGGTCCCCACTCCTCCAGGGTACCCCGGCCAGGGGTGACTAGTTGGTTATGTAATGCCAGGGCCGCCGAGACCTATATAAAAGTGTCCCCCGGCTGTGGCATTATGTATCTGGCTAGTGGAGCCCGGTGCTGGTTTCAGAAATACGGGGGACCCCTACGCTTTTTGTCCCCCGTATTTTTGGAACCAGGACCAGGCGCAGAGCCCGGTGCTGGTTGTTTAAATATGGGGGAACCTCTATCATTTTTTCCCCCATATTTTTGCAACCAGGACCGGCTCAAAGAGCCCGAGGCTGGTTTTGCTTAGGAGGGGGGACCCCACGCATTTTTTTTTCAAAAAAATAACACTTTCCCATCCCCTTCCCACTGATAAACATGCACGGATCTCATGGATCCGTGCATGCCTATCCAAACACGGGATAAAAAAGCAGGTCTGGTTTTTTTTAGCACTTTTTCACGATTTGTATTTCTGCACGGCAGTGTTTGGCTATTGTCGGCAGTGTTTGTGATTTGCACTTTTTAGTAAATTACCGATTTCTACCAAATTGCAGGCGTATTTGACCGATGGTGTATTGATTCGTGATTTTTTCCTAGGACTTCAAAAATATTACGAATGCCCTCATCACTGCTGAGATTTTTGCTTAGTAAATTCCCGACATGACACTTTGGGGTATATTTACTAAGGTCCCGATTTTGACCGAGATGCCGTTTTTTCTTCAAAGTGTCATCTCGGTAATTTACTAAGCAAAAATCACGGTAGTGATGAGGGCATTCGTAATATTTTGGAAGTCCTAGGAAAAAATCACGAATCAATACACTATCGGTCAAATACGCCTGCAATTTGGTAGAAATCGGGAATTTACTAAAAAGTGCAAATCACAAACACTGCCGACAATAGCCAAACACTGCCGTGCAGAAATACAATTCGTAAAATAGTGCTAAAAAAAAAACAGACCTGCTTTTTTATCCCGTGTTTGGATAGGCATGCAGGGATCCATGAGATCCGTGCATGTTTATCAGTGGGAAGGGGATGGGAAAGTGTTCATTTTTAGAAAAAAAATTGCGTGGGGGTCCCACCTCCTAAGCAAAACCAGCCTCGGGCTCTTTGAGCCGGTCCTGGTTGCAAAAATATGGGGAAAAAATTGACAGGGGTTCCCCCATATTTAAACAACCAGCACCGGGCTCTGCGCCTGGTCCTGGTTCCAAAAATACGGGGGACAAAAAGCGTAGGGGTCCCCCGTATTTTTGAAACTAGCACCGGGCTCCACTAGCTGGACAGATAATGCCACAGCCGGGGGTCACTTTTATACAGCGCCCTGCGGCCGTGGCATTAAATACACAACTAGTCACCCCTGGCCGGGGTACCCTGGAGGAGTGGGAACCCCTTCAATCAAGGGGTCCCCCCCTCCAGCCACCCAAGGGCCAGGGGTAAAGCCCGAGGCTGTCCCCCCCATCCATGGGCTGCGGATGGGAGGCTGATAGCCTTTGTTGAAAGTGTTGAATATTGTTTTTAGTAGCAGTACTACAAGTCCCAGTAAGCCTCCCCCGCAAGCTGGTACTTGGAGAACCACAAGTACCAGCATGCGGCGGAAAACCGGGCCCGCTGGTACCTGTAGTACTACTACTAAAAAAATACCCCAATAAAAACATAAGACACACACCTTGAAAGTATAACTTTAATACATACATCCACACCACCATATACACATACTTACCTTATGTTCAAACAAGGGTCGGTCCTCTTCTCCATGTAGAATCCATGGTGTACCTGTTGAAAAAATTATACTCACATACTCCAGTGTAGAAGCATCTTCTTCTTGTAATCCATTTGTAATCCACGTACTTGTCAAAATAAAAAAACGGATACCCGACCTCGCACTGAAAGGGGCCCCATGTTTTCACATGGTACCCCTTTCCCCGAATGCCAGAAACCCCCTCTGACTTATGTCTAAGTGGGTTTCTTTAGGTAATCAGGGAGCGCCACGTTGTGGCATCCTCCTGATCGGCTGTGTGCTCCTGTACTGTATGACAGGCGGCACACGGCAGTGTTACAATGTAGCGCCTATGCGCTCCATTGTAACCAATGGTGGGAACTTTGTGGTCAGCGGGTGACCGAAAGTAACCTCACCGCTGACCACAAAGTTCCCACCATTGGTTGCAATGGAGCGCATAGGCGCTACATTGTAACACTGCCGTGTGCTGCCTGTCATACAGTACAGGAGCACACAGCCAATCAGGAGGGTGCCACAACGTGGCGCTCCCTGATTGGCTGATGGAACCCTCTTAGACATAAGTCAGAGGGGGTTTCTGGCATTCGGGGAAAGGGGTCCCATGTGAAAACATGGGGCCCCTTTCAGTTCGAGGTCGGGTGTCCGTTTTTTTATTTTGACAAGTACCTGGATTACAAATGGATTACAAGAGGAGCCATCTAACCTGGATTTTGTGAGTATAATTTTTTCAACAGGTACACCATGGATTCTACATGGAGAAGAGGACCGACCCTCGTGTGAACATAAGGTAAGTATGTGTATATGGTGGTGTGGATGTATGTATTAAAGTTTTACTTTCAAGGTGTGTGTCTAATGTTTTTATTGGGGTATTTTTTTAGTAGTAGTACTACAGGTACCAGCGGGCCCGGTTTTCCACCGCATGCTGGTACTTGTGGTTCTCCAAGTACCAGCTTGCGGGGGAGGCTTGCTGGGACTTGTAGTACTGCTACTAAAAACAATATTCATTTTTTTACACAATGGCTATCAGCCTCCCATCCGCAGCCCATGGATGGGGGGGGACAGCCTCGGGCTTCACCCCTGGCCCTTGGGTGGCTGGAGGGGGGGGACCCCTTGATTGAAGGGGTTCCCACTCCTCCAGGGTACCCCGGCCAGGGGTGACTAGTTGGGTATTTAATGCCACGGCCGCAGGGCGCTGTATAAAAGTGACCCACGGCTGTGGCATTATCTGTCCAGCTAGTGGAGCCCGGTGCTGGTTTCAAAAATACGGGGGACCCCTACGCTTTTTGTCCCCCGTATTTTTGGAACCAGGACCAGGCGCAGAGCCCGGTGCTGGTTGTTTAAATATGGGGGAACCCCTGTCAATTTTTTTCCCATATTTTTGCAACCAGGACCGGCTCAAAGAGCCCGAGGCTGGTTTTGCTTAGGAGGGGGGACCCCACGCAATTTTTTTTCTAAAAATTAACACTTTCCCATCCCCTTCCCACTGATAAACATGCACGGATCTCATGGATCCCTGCATGCCTATCCAAACACGGGATAAAAAAGCAGGTCTGGTTTTTTTTAGCACTTTTTTACGAATTGTATTTCTGCACGGCAGTGTTTGGCTATTGTCGGCAGTGTTTGTGATTTGCACTTTTTAGTAAATTCCCGATTTCTACCAAATTGCAGGCGTATTTGACCGATGGTGTATTGATTCGTGATTTTTTCCTAGGACTTCCAAAATATTACGAATGCCCTCATCACTGCCGTGATTTTTGCTTAGTAAATTACCGAGATGACACTTTGAAGAAAAAACGGCATCTCGGTCAAAATCGGGACCTTAGTAAATATACCCCACTGAAGAAAAAACGGCATCTCGGTCAAAATCGGGAGCTTAGTAAATATACCCCAATGTTTTTGTTTTTTGGGGTGTATTGTCACTTTTCAAACAAGCCTCATTAGTGTACCACGTCCCCTCACATGGTTCGTTTTGATCGCCAGTCTTTGGGCAAGGTGCCTTGCTGCACTCGGCACAGGTTACTATTCCCAATTGTAGTCCACGTGGATGGTAAATTATGAAAAAGTAAAAAAAAATATTGGAAAAAAAAAATGTAAAAAACTTGTGACTACCATGTGTATCAACCATTGTCATGTCAACCTTTTGACCATGTCGATCTAATGCATGTCTACCATTAGTGGTAGACCTATTGACTGTAGACCTTTTTAGTGCAGCTCTATAGTCCGGATACCTTACTTACAAATCCGAGTTAGGCCCTAATCCCAGATATCTGGTAACCCAAAGTGTCAGGTTCATGCAAATATGGCTTTACACATATGCATGTGGATGCTTTCTGGGTATGCACAGAGTCAATTTGTGTATTTTACATTCAGGGCCGAATCTAGACCTTGTGGCGCCCAGGTTGAAACAATAGGGGCATGGCTTCGGCTTCATGGAGAAGGGGCATGGTCAGCTATGCCCCCTGTAGTTATGCCCCCAGTAGTTGTGCCCCCAGTAATGTGTCCCCTGTAGCTATACCCACAGTAATATTGCACCCAGTCAGAGGCGGAACTACCGCCAGTGCAACCAGTGCGTTGCACTGGGGCCCGCCTCTGTCCAGGGGCCCAAAGCATGTAATGAGTCAAACTGACTCATTACATGCCACTGTGTGCTGCGGGCAACCGCTGCCCGCAGCACACAGCCGCCCGGACAGAGAGGAGAGGAGCGCAGCGGTACGGGGGAGAAGGAGGAGGAGGGAGGTGGAGGTGGAGGTGGAGGAGGGAGCCACAGCAGCGCTTTGTTACTGATGGAGGCGCTGCTGCTGCTGCTGTCCCTCTGCTTCACTATAGGCTGTCTTCCGAGAACAGCCTATAGTCAAGCAGAGGGACAGTAGCAGCAGCGCCTCCACCAATAACACAGCGCTGCTGCGGCTCCCTCCTCCACCTCCCTCCTCCTCCTCCTCTCCTGCCCGGGAATCGTGATCAGAAGCTGCACCGAGGAGCCTGAGCCAGCGGAGAGGGTAAGTATCATTTTCTTTCTTTCTTTCGGTCTTTCTTGGGACTGTCTGCCGCAATGTGTAAAAATGGGGAATCTGCTTGCCGCAATGTGTAAAAAGGGGGAATCTGCCTGCTGCAATGTGTAAAAAGGGGGAATCTGCCTGCCGCAATGTGTAAAAAGGGGGAATCTGCCTGCCGTAATGTGTAAAAAGGGGGAATCTTTGCCGCAATGTGTAAAAGGGGAAATCTGCCTGACATGATGTGTAAAAAGGGGGAATCTGCCTGCCGTAATGTGCAAAAAGGGGGACGCTGTCTGCCGTAATGTGTAACAAGGGCACGCTGTCTGCCATAATGTGTAAAAAGGGGACGCTGTCTGCCATAATGTGTAAAAAGGGCACGCTGTCTGCCATAATGTGTAAAAAGGGCACGCTGTCTGCCATAATGTGTAAAAAGGGCACGCTGTCTGCCATAATGTGTAAAAAGGGCACGCTGTCTGCCATAATGTGTAAAAAGGGCACGCTGTCTGCCATAATGTGTAAAAAGGGCACGCTGTCTGCCGTTATGTGTAAAAAGGGGGACGCTGTCTGCCGTTATGTGTAAAAAGGGGGACGCTGTCTGCCGTAATATGTAAAAAGAGGAATCTGTCCGCCGTAAGGTGTAAAAGGGTCTCTACCTGGTGTAGTGGTGCTACTGTGCGGCGTAATTTGAATAATGGAGACTACTGTGCACCGTTTTATGAATTTGTATTATTTTGTGGCCACACCCCTTCCCCACAAAGCCAAGCCACTATGTATTTTTGCACGCGCCTACGGTGCGCACTGCCCCTGTCTTGCATGCAGGGGTGGGGCTTCGATGCAGTTTCTTGCACACAGTGCTAAAATGTCTAATTACGGCACTGTTGCTAGGTATCTATTTCTCTGGCACTGAGCAGGTCCCCCTCACCAGATCCTCTCCAGGGGTGAGGGGGTAGACTTGGATGGGATGGGGGGATGGGGGCACAGCATTTTGTCGCATCTGGGCCCACCGCTCGCTAGTTCCACCACTGCCCCCAGTACTGTGCCCCCTGTAGAGTTGTGCCCCCAGTAGTATTGCCCCCAGTAGTGTGTCCCCTGTAGAGTTGTGCCACCAGTAGTATTGCCCCCAGTAGAGTTGTGCCCCCTACTTGCACCGCTTACAAAAAAAATAAAAAATAAAAATAAATAAAAATTAATACTTACAATCCCCGCTCCTTCTTCCCGGACGCTGCTGCCCTTCGTCTCCAGCCACCGGAGCCGCTCCTCGGATCTATGGGAGAGACGTCATGACATCTCTCCCATAGCACCGCATAGACCAGGCTTTCTTAACCACGGTCCTCAAGGCACACCAACAGTGCAGGTTTTAGTGATATCCAGGCTTCAGCACAGGTGACCTAATTAGTAGCTCAGTCATTTTGATTTAACCATCTGTGCTGCAGCCTGGATATCACTAAAACCTGCACTGTTGGTGTGCCCTGAGGACCGTGGTTGGGAATGCCAGGCATAGACACTAGAGGTTAATTATGATCTCTAGCGTCTATGTGCCGCTCCCACAATGCAGTGTGGGTGCGCAATGCATCGCGCACCGTACATCACCGTCACCAGTAGCGGATCTTACCGCCGCGGCGGCGCCCTCCGGAAAGCGGCGCCCCGGGCAAAAATCCTGCTTGCCCGTAGCAAGATCCGTTACCGTTTACATTACATAAATTTGATTAAGTCTTCCTCTGCATCAGGCCCAGTAAGTCTCCCTGTCCCTTCATTCTCACTGACAGACATTACTGTCTCCCGGTCCTGTCAGTGTATGTGTCTCTCAGTCTGATCCCAGCCCAGTCTGTGTCTGCCTCTTCCAGCGCAATAAGTGCATTGGGTGGATCCAATGTGACTTTGACCGTAATTTAATCTGCCTCAATAAGTAAACCATATAAAAATTCAAGTGAAAGGGGAAAACTGCGATAATGGATCCTTGCAAAAGTCTAACACTATTATAACTGTACCAATTAGATTTGATCCCTTAGTGCTCCCCACGCAGGTCTTGTGTATACAGCACACACACACACACATATATATATATATATATATATATATATATATATATATATATACATACATACATACATACATACATACATACATACATATACACACACATACACGCATAATATATATGCCATTATCTCAGTAGGGGACTCAAAAATGTGGGGATTTTGAATTTTGGATAAGGAAAACTCAACCTGTATTTAAATGGGGGATAGATAGATAGATAGATAGATAGATAGATAGATAGAGAGAGAGATAGATAAGATAGAAATGAACACAAACAATGTGTCACATGCCAGAGGCGGCGTTCGCCGCGCTTACCCCTGCGTGCCTGCTGGTCTGTGTTGCGGCCTCCGCCTTCGGTGGGCCACGGGCTCCGGCGTCTGGCTGGCGCGGCTCCCGGCGGTTCTCCAGGGCAGGGGCGCCGCCATGACACCCGGCATCACGTGGGCGGGGGGCAGGTGACGTCATCAGACTGTTCCGCCAATCCAGCGGTGGCGGGAGATTCAAAGTCAGACGCCGGACAGAGCCTCAGCGCCTGAGTATCGTCTTTCCCCTGAAGTGGATGCCAGCGCTCTTGTTCCCGGCGAGAATCTCTGAAGCTGTACTCCAGTGTCTCCGGCATTTCCAGGTGCCAGTTCGCTGCACAGGTTCCAGTGTTCCCAGCGGCTGGTGTGTCTCTCTGCGGTCCAGTCACCAGTGCTCCTAGGAATCAGTGTGGGCTGTGGGCCCTAATCACGTTCTCAAGTTCTACAAATCATCAGCGTCTTAAACCACTGCACTTAAGTTCTTCAAATCACCTGCATCTTAATCTCCATTCACAAGTTCTTTAAGCCATCTGTGTCTTTAACCACCGTTTACAAGTTCTTCAAATCATCAGTGTCTTTTAAACATCGCTCACAATTTCTTCAGTCACCAGTATCTTTAACATTGCTCACAAACCCTTCAATGGGCCTGGACATTCCCTCATAAGTTCCCTTTATGCTATCTGACTTTGAGTTGTTCTTTTCCTGCAATAAAGTTCTTCAATATTTCATCAAACCTCAGTGTCAGAGTCCTGTATGAGGAAATCCTATATCAGGTCACCCCTCTTCCGGCCCAGTTGTGGTTCCTCTTCCCAACCATCGGAAGAATCCCCGAGTTAACAACACCCCCAATCTAGGTCAGTGACAGTATACGCAGGCCCCATGGACCCGGGGAATCGGAACCCAGAGGCAAGCACCATGCAGGACCTGGTTTCCCGAGTACAGAGTCCGGAAGCAGCACAGAATCAGGTGGTGCATTATCTCCAGGAATTATCTGGCCGGCTGGATCAAATCCAGACTTCTCTGGCTTCAGTGGTTTCAGCTTCAGTTCCAGCATCCGCTCCAGTGGTTGTTTCTAGCAATGTTCCGTCCTTGTCTGGAACCAGGTCACGCCTTCAGCTTCCTACTCCTCCTCATTATAACGGGAATCCAAAGAATTGCCGTGGTTTCCTCAATCAATGTGAGGTACATTTCGAACTCCTTTCACATAACTTTCCTACTGATCGGTCTAAAGTGGCATACATTATCTCGTTGCTTGAGGGTTCAGCGTTGGAGTGGGTGTCACCGTTATGGGAGCGATCAGATCCGTTGGTTTCTAGTTATACCAACTTCATCACGTCATTCCGAAGGATCTTTGATGAGCCCGGCAGGACGACCGCTGCCTCTGCTGACTTGCTCCGTGTTCGACAAGGCTCTTGTTCAGTGGGACAGTATGTGATTCATTTTCAAACCATAGCTTCAGAACTGTGCTGGAATAATGATGCCCTTCGGGCTGCTTTTTGGAATGGGCTCTCTGATCGTTTAAAGGACGAGTTGATCACTAGAGATCTGCCAGATTCCTTGGAACAGTCGATTTTACTCTGTGTAAAGGTGGATCTTCGCATGCAGGAACGTGGTGGTGAACGTAGTCGGTCAGATCGGTCAAGATTCCGATCTCTTCCGTCTAAGCAAACAGTTATTCAGAGTCCAGACGAATCCATGCAGATTAATCGGTCTCGGCTGTCCCCAGAAGAACGTCAGCGTCATCGTGGGGGTAGACTCTGCCTCTACTGTGGAGCTGCGGATCATTTTCTCAAGTTTTGCAAGTCTCGCCCGGGAAACGGGCAGTCCTAGCTTGTTCTGGAGAAGTCGAGCTAGGGGTTTCTTCTCAATCTTCTCCGGCAGTGGACTGTTTACTCTCCGTGTCTTTGTTTTCAGAGTCAGTAGTCAAAACCGTTAAGGCATTGTTGGACTCAGGGGCTGCGGGGAATTCTATTTCCCTTTCCTGTGCCCAGAGTCTGGGTTTACAGTTACGGTCGGTCGAACGACCTATTACGTTGACTGCTATTAATGGTACCCAAATTTCTAATGGTCTGATTTCAAGTAGTACAATGCCAATCAAGCTGCAAGTGGGAGCTTTGCATCAAGAACATCTGGAGTTCCTTGTGATTCAGAAGAAGCCTCACAATCTCGTTCTTGGTCTTCCTTGGCTCAAGCTTCATAACCCTCACGTCGACTGGAGGTCGACTCAGATAATTTCTTGGAGTCCATTTTGTCATTCAAATGGTCTCACTCCTGTCTACCCGCTCCGTGTATCTTCCAAGTCGGATGAAGGGCTTATTCCAGAGGCTTATCGGGAGTTTTCAGATGTGTTCTCGGAACAGGCGGCCGATCAGTTACCACCGCATAGACCCTGGGACTGTCCCATTGAGCTCATTCCAGGGAAGATGCCACCTCGGGGTCGCACTTATCCTTTATCAGTTCCCGAGACTCAAGCTATGTCGGAATATATCAAGTCTAATCTGCAGAAAGGATTCATCCGCCCCTCTACTTCCCCGGGGGAGCAGGTTTCTTTTTTGTGAAGAAAAAGGACGGAGGCCTGAGGCCATGTATCGACTATCGTGGTCTAAATGATGTCACCATTAAGATCAAGTATCCTTTGCCGCTCATCACGGAGCTTTTTGATAGAGTTTGCGGAGCCCGAGTCTTCACCAAGCTCGATTTAAGGGGAGCTTATAATTTGATACGTATCCGACAGGGGACGAATGGAAGACGGCCTTCAATACTAGGGACGGGCATTATGAGTATATGTTAATGCCGTTCGGCCTCAGCAACGCCCCCGCCGTCTTCCAGGGATTCATTAATGAAATCTTTCGGGATATGTTATACCTAAATGTAGTGGTATATTTGGATGACATTCTGATATTTTCTAAGAATCTCACTGAGCACAGAGTACAGGTTAAAGAGGTACTTCTTCGATTGCGAGAGAACCATCTATACGCCAAGATTTCCAAGTGTACCTTTGAGGTCCCTTCTATTCCATTCCTTGGTTACATCATTTCGGGCACGGAGCTTCGTATGGATCCGGAGAAACTCTCTGCCATTCGGGACTGGACTCAGCCTCTTTCCTTGAAAGCGGTGCAACGATTTCTGGGGTTTGCAAATTACTATCGGAAATTCATAAAGGGTTTCTCTACCATTGTGGCGCAGAGCCGGCCTTATGTATAGGCAAACTAGGCAAATGCCTAGGGCATTTGGTATGCTTAGGGGCACCAACAGCTTCTGCTGATTAAAATGATATGTGGCATGCCTATATTCTGTGTGTGACTGCGGCTGTATCTGCATACGAAATGCTACGTTGCAGTGTATTCCTGGAAATCACTGTAATGTAGCATTTCGTATGCAAATACAGCCGCAATCGCACACAGAATATAGGCATGCTGCATATCATTTTAATCAGCAGAAGCTGCTTATGCATCCTAGCCACATAGTAATGCAAATAAGATGCATTTTCATAAACAAAAGGCGCCCGACGTTAGCAGAGCTGCCAGCTGACTCATGCCAGGCATCTCCTTCAGAACTAGCGGCGGTGCTAGGGGGCACCAGCCAAAATCTTGCCTAGGGCATCATATTGGTTAGGGCCGGCTCTGTTGTGGCGCCTTTTACTGCCCTAACCAAGAAGGGGGCTGACCCAAGCCATTGGTCCTCTGAAGCTGTAGCAGCGTTCGCTCAGTTGAAGGCAGCCTTTATGACCGCTCCAGTACTTCAGCAACCAGACTTTTTAAAACCATTCTTTTTGGAGGTTGATGCTTCTACGGTAGGCATTGGTGCCGTGCTTTCGCAGTACGCTCCAGATGGGAAGATACATCCATGTGGTTTCCATTCTCGCAAGTTCTCTCCTGCTGAACGAAATTACACCATTGGAGACAAAGAGCTTTTGGCAATAAAATCTGCCTTGGAAGAATGGAGATATCTTTTGGAAGGTGCTAAACACCTAATTACGATTTTCACTGATCACAAGAATTTGCTGTATCTCAAGACGGCCAAGTGCTTGAATCCAAGCTAGATGGGCGCTCTTCTTTGCCCGATTTTCGTTTGTCATTAAGTACCGGGCTGGAACTTTTAACACCAAGGCTGATGCCCTATCCCGTTCCTTAACGGCTTCGGATGAGGAGAATTCCGTTGAAAAGGCTTTGATCCTCAGTCCTGTTTTTATTTCAGCGGCTCCCACCGCGTTGGGCTCACATTTCCAAGTTTTCCGGTCATCCTGGAGTTCAAAAGATGTGGGAATTTCTACGAAGATCCTACTGGTGGGACACTATGAAGAAGGATGTTCAAGACTATGTCAACTTGTGTCCTCAATGTGCTCAGCACATAATTCTTAGTCTGCCTCCTGCGGGGTTGCTGCACCCATTGTCCATTCCTAAGAGGCCTTGGACCCATATCTCTATGGACTTTGTTACTGAACTGCCCCTCGCTAAGGGTCATAACACCGTCTGGGTAATTATTGACCGTTTCTCTAAGATGGCACATTTTGTTCTGTTGACCGGGTTACCATCAGCTTCTAAGTTGGCTTTGTTATTTATCCGGGAACACTTCCGCCTGCACGGGTTACCTCTGGAAATAGTCTCTGACCGGGGGTACAGTTTACTGCAAGATTCTGGAGAGCCCTCTGTACGGCCTTACAAATAAAACTCAAGTTTTCATCCGCTTACCATCCACAAACCAATGGGCAAACTGAACGCGTCAATCAAGATTTAGAGACTTTTCTCCGTGTTTATCTCTCCCCCTCGCAAGATAATTGGGTGGAGCTGTTGCCTTGGGCCGAGTTTTCCCATAATCATCTATACCACTCTTCGACTGGTGAGTCTCCATTTTTTATTAATTATGGATTTCATCCCCAAGTTCCAGAATTACCCATTTGTCCTCCGGAAGAAGTTCCTGCTGCAGCCTCTACTCTCCGGCACTTCAGTCAAATCTGGAGTCGAGTTCATGCTAACCTCAAGAGAGTCTCCGGCCGCTATAAGTTCTTTGCGGATGGGAAGCGACGGGCAGCTCCTCAATACAAGGTTGGTGACAGGGTATGGCTCTCTACCCGCAATCTCCGTTTAAAGGTGCCCACTATGAAGTTCACTCCGAGGTTCATTGGTCCTTACCCCGTGTTACAAGTCCTGAATCCGGTTGTTTACAAATTGGGATTGCCTTCCCATCTCCGGATACCAAATTCCTTTCATGTCTCTCTTCTTCGCCCTCTTGTTTTGAACCGGTTTCATTCCAAGTCCCCAAGGTCAACCTCTGCAGAGGCTGAAGATGGTACGGACTTTGAAATCAAAGCTATTCTTGACTCTCGCTATCTTCACAAGAATCTACAGTATTTGGTGGAATGGAAAGGTTTTGGCCACAAGGAAAGGAGCTGGGTCAAGGCTACTGAAGTTACGGCTCCCCGACTGGTGCGTATCTTCCATTCCAGACATCCAACAAAACCTGGAAAGTGTCCAGGGGCCACTCCTGGAGGAGGGGGTACTGTCACACGCCAGAGGCGGCGTTCGCCGCGCTTACCCCTGCGTGCCTGCTGGTCTGTGTTGCGGCCTCCGCCTTCGGTGGGCCACGGTCTCCGGCATCTGGCTGGCGCGGCTCCCGGCGGTTCTCCAGGGCAGGGGCGCCGCCATGACACCCGGCATCACGTGGGCGGGGGGCAGGTGACGTCATCAGACTGTTCCGCCAATCCAGCGGTGGCGGGAGATTCAAAGTCAGACGCCGGACAGAGCCTCAGCGCCTGAGTATCGTCTTTCCCCTGAAGTGGATGCCAGTGCTCTTGTTCCCGACGAGAATTTCTGAAGCTGTACTCCAGTGTCTCCGGCATTTCCAGGTGCCAGTTCGCTGCACAGGTTCCAGCGTTCCCAGCGGCTGGTGTGTCTCTCTGCGGTCCAGTCACCAGTGCTCCTAGGAATCAGCATGGGCTGTGGGCCCTAATCACCGTTCTTAAGTTCTTCAAATCATCAGCGTTTCAGTCACCGTTCTCAAGTTCTACAAATCATCAGCGTCTTAAACCACTGCACTTAAGTTCTTCAAATCACCAGCATCTTAATCTCCATTCACAAGTTCTTTAAGTCATCTGTGTCTTTAACCACCGTTTACAAGTTCTTCAGTCACCAGTATCTTTAACATTGCTCACAAACCCTTCAATGGGCCTGGACATTCCCTCATAAGTTCCCTTTATGCTATTTGACTTTGAGTTGTTCTTTTCCTGCAATAAAGTTCTTCAATATTTCATCAAACCTCACTGTCAGAGTCCTGTATGAGTAAATCCTATATTAGGTCACCCCTGTTCCGGCCCAGTTGTGGTTCCTCTTCCCAACCATCGGAAGAATCTCCGAGTTCACAACACCCCCAATCTAGGTCAGTGACACAATGGAGGTAATTTTCCTGATGGGGAACACTGTGTGAGTCATAAAACAAAAAAAAGTTGTAACTATCTCTTTGGCTAGTATATGGACCTGTTTTTGTGCTGCTGCTTTTGTTTAAGGCCATGGGCCTAATTCAGATCTGTTCGCTCGCTAGCTATTTTTGCAGCGCTGTGAACAGATAGACGCCGCCTATAGGGGAGTGTGTTTTAGCTTTGCAAGTGTGTGAATGCTTGTGCAGCCACCCGGTACCAAAACAGCCTTTGCACTTTCTGAGTAGCTCTGACCTTACTCAGCCACTACGATCACTTCAGCCTATTCGAGGCCAGACACCCGCCCTTCAAACGCTTTGACACGCCTGCGTTTTTACAACCACTCCCAGAAAACGGTCAGTTACCACCCACAAATGGCTTCTTCCTGTCAATCTCCTTGCAAACAGCTGCACGAATGTTTTTTTCGCTAGAACCAGTGCACAACAGCGATCCGCTTTGCAACCGTACAGCGCGCCTGCGCATTGTGGTGAATACGCATGTGCAGTAGTTACCTGATCGCTGCACAGCGAAAAACGCTAGTGAGCGAACAGATCTGAATTAGGCCCCATGTGTGCGGATTATTGTGAGATAACATAGATGAGATGATAATTAATGATTGCTTTGCATTTTACTGAACTGAGGGGGTAATTCAGACCTGATCGCTAGGGTGTGTTTTTTGCAGCCCTGCAATCAGATAGTCGCCGCCTACAGGGGGAGGGGTAAAGTGTGCAAGTGTGCATTCGCTTCTCTAGCAGAGCAGCCCAGGACTTACTCAGCTGCTGCGATGCATTCCTGGTGATCGGGGACGGAGCTGATGTCAGACACCCTCCCCCCAAATGCCTGAGCCCGCCTGCGTTTTTCCGGACACTCCAGCAAAACGGTCAGTTGACACCCACACATGGCCACTTCCTGTCAATCACCTTGCGATCGCCCGCGCAATATATTTTTTTTGCACCATCCAGTCGCTAGGCTACACATGCGCAGTTCAGATCTGATCACTCGCTGTGCGAAAATGCACAGCTGTCGGTTTAATGACGGCCCACATTCCAGCCGCCGGTAAATCATACTGAACCCCAAACAGGCTCATCAGAGCAAATCCCCTACAATGATCCATATGTTCAGATATGGAGTGTGCTACTGCGCAGTGTCCATGATGCTCCGATAGGGATGCATCAAATCCTTTACTGACCACCATTTGGTCTTCTGTGCATGCATGACACCTGTTTGCTACTGTGTTAGAGCGGACATGTTCCACTTAGCTCACAGAGATCATGCGATATACTGATGTACTGAGATAATAGTTACTGCTGCATACTGCTACTGTATGTATATGTACTGCTACCCTCATACGGGATGGTATCGGGATCCCGGCGCTTGGGATGTCAGCAGTCAGAATATCGACAGCAGCATCCCGACGCTCAGGATCCCAACATATATTTGGTAAGTAAACTGTAAACTACCCCTAACCCTCTTTTCCCGCAGCCTGACCCTAACCTCTCCCCCGCTTGCAGTCTAACCCTAACCCTCCTCTGGGGTGCCTTACCCTAACCATCCCTGGTGGTGCCATACCCATTCAAGCTCCGCTCCATGATAATAACTGAGTGTATGTAACTGTGAGTACAGCTGTACGGCTCATTATTTCACACTACTGTTTAAGCACTAGGCTGTTTTGTGACATATGTATCTGCTGTTATACTATTACTCGGCTTATCTACCACCACATATATTTTTAAACACCACATGACTACTGATTTCTTGTGGCCATTTATATTACTTGTCTCTTGTGGGTAAAACACAATACATGAACAAGCCCTGAAAAGTATCAGTGTTTACATGCTACAGAAAGCCACACCATATTGGGACGTGACCAGTGGTGGCTCCTACCTGACGGTGGTAGGGGGGCTGCTGCTGCTCATGCCTGCCCGGAGAGGGTAGAGAAGGAGAGGAGACAGTTAGCCCGTGAACTGGGTCCTGGCCCCTGCTCAATGGATCCGGCAGGTGACGGGACCAGCACATGTGCACCAGTAGTGGCCAATACCCTGGTTTCTATGGACTGCATCAGTTGCAGCCCATAGAAGCTGGCTAGGACTGAAGAGGCAGGGAGTCTTTGCTAATTGCAGCCCAATCTGGCAGCTCCATTAGGAGGTGTTTCCTCTCTCTGGGACTTCCTTGTGTGTCTGTGACAGACAGGTAGGAATTCCAATAGGAAGTCACTGCCAGTCACAGTGAAGCCAGTGCAGTCTCATGGACTACAGTCCTGCAGCCCTAGGTAAAATCTGTCACTGGAGGTGACTAGGTTACCCTGGAAGCCTGGGATCATGGGCTGACAGAGGACCTTCTGGTTAGTCAAAACTGCCTGGATAGTCTGGGCTCCATACTTTTAGATTTGGTAGGGACAGACCCGGCGCTACCCACTCAGCAAAGGGATGCAGAGCAGGTAGGCACCAGGCTGGAGAGGCACTCTCCCTGCTCTGCATCCCCATTGCTGCGCCGCCCTGCTGCTGCTGGCTGCTGTGCCTGTCACACTGTATGAAAGGCAGCAGCATGAAGAAGCCTCCTCCCCCTGGTGACAGCGTCAGTTAGGCTCTTTAAAGTGGGTGGGGCTACATGGGCTGAGGGGGCAGGGCGACACTGACAGAGGGGCGGAGCTACATGAGACCAACAGAGTGCAGTGCCACAGAGGAGGACATGCTGTTCCAGATCCTGCCAGCCAGACTGTGATAAGTAAGTATAGGGAGAGTGAGTGAGAAAGTGCACGTGTGTGTGTGTGTGTGTGTGTGTGTGTGTGTGTGTGTGTGTGTATATGTATGTGTGCGGGGGGGCAAAATGTGAATAAACTGCACTTCTGTGGGTGTTATGTGTACGCTGCACTACTGCTGGAGTCATTATGTGTAAGCGGCGCTACTACTGGAGTCGTTTTGTTTAAGCGGTGCTGCTACTGGGGCGTTACGTGTAAGTGGCGCTACTACTGGGTGTTGTCACTGACCTGGGTTGGGAGTGTGGAGAACTCGGGGGTTCTTCCGATGATAGGGAAGAGGAACCACAGCTGGGCCGGAGCAGGGATGGCCGGATGTAGGTTTTCCTCATGCAGAACTTAGCCGTTGTAACCGACGTGTAATGCTAAAGAATTAGTTGTGGCCAAGGCTTGGGGGCGATGCTGAAGTACACAGAAGAATGAAGAACTTGTGAGCGATGTTGAAGAGATGAATGAAGATTTGAGAACGATGTTGAAGCACACAGAAGAATGAAGAACTTGTGAGCGATGCTGAAGAGATGAATGAAGATTTGAGAACGATGTTGAAGCACACAGAAGAATGAAGAACTTGTGAGCGATGCTGAAGAGATGAATGAAGATTTGAGAACGATGTTAAAGCACACAGAAGAATGAAGAACTTGTGAGCGATGCTGAAGAGATGAATGAAGATTTGAGAACGATGTTGAAGTACACAGAAGAATGAAGAACTTGTGAGCGATGCTGAAGAGATGAATGAAGATTTGAGAACGATGTTGAAGTACACAGAAGAATGAAGAACTTGTGAGCGATGTTGAAGAAATTAATGAGGATTTGAGGACGATGTTGAAGCATACAGAAGAATGAAGAACTTGTGAGTGATGCTGAAGAAATAAATGAGGATTTGAGATTCAGTGTAACTCTGGAAGTTTGAGAGGCGTTCCACTTAGGGATATCCTGTAATACTGGAAGCACAGGAGGTGTCCCTCTGAGAGATACACTGTAATGCTGGTAGCACAGGGAAGGTTCCACTGAGTGATACACTGTAACGCTGGTAGCACAGGGAAGGTTCCACTGAGTGATACACTGTAACGCTGGTAGCACGGGGAAGGTTCCACTGAGTGATACACTGTAACGCTGGTAGCACGGGGAAGGTTCCACTGAGTGATACTCTGTAACGCTGGTAGCACCGGAAATGTCCCACTGAAAGATACTCTGCAACGCTGGAACACAGGAGACGTTCAACTTGAGAACACACTGAACGCTGCTAGCACTGGTGATCATTGGAAAGACGATACTCAGGCGCCGGGGCTCTGTACAGCGTCTGCCTTTGAACTTCTCGCCCTCTCCCGATTGGCGGAAGTGGCCGATGACGTCACCCGCTCACCACGCTCTCGTGGATGCCGGGCGCAATGGCGGCGCCCACACCCCGGGAACCTGCCGGAGGCAGTGCCAGCAAGACGCGACGACCCGGTGCCCACCGGGGGCGATGACCGCCGGGAGACCCAGCGCACCCGGAGTGGTAAGCACGGCAGCCGCAGCGCTGTGAGTGTGACAGGTGTTATGTGTAAGTGGCGCTACTGCTGGGGACGTTTTGTGTTAGCAGCGCTACTGCTGGGATGTTAGGTGTAAGCAGCGCTACAACTGGGGGCGTTACGTGTAAGCGGCGCTACTACTGGGGAGTTACATGTAAGTAGCACTACTACTGGGGTGTTACATGTAAGCGACGCTACTACAGGGGGTGTTACGCGTAAGCGGCGCTACTACAGGGGCGTTATGTGTAAGCGGCGCTACTACTGGAGTGTTATGTGTAAACGGTGCTACTACTGGGGGCGTTATGTGTAAGCTGCACTACTACTGGGGGCGTTATGTGTAAGCTGCACTACTACTGGGGGCGTTATGTGTAAGCTGCACTACTACTGGGGGCGTTATGTGTAAGTAGCGCTTCTACTGGGGTTGTTATTTGTAAGTGGCGCTACTACTGGGGCGTTATGTGTAAGTAGCACCACTACTGGAGCGTTATTTGTAAGCGGTGCCACTACTGGGGGCATTCTGATTATAAGCAGCACTACTACTTGCGGTGTAATGTAAATAAGATTGTACTACTGTGTGGCGTAATTTTAAATGGGGGTACTATTGTGTGACCACGCCCCTTCCTTGTGAGGCCACACCCTTTTTTATGCACGCTGTCCCTTTGTAAAGTATGGGAGGGCGTAAATTTATAGTTTACAGGGGGGACGCCGAACACCCTAGCTCTGACCCTAGGTAGGGGAGACCACCACCCAGATAGCAGAACTAATGTATGTGTGCGATTTAACATACAGACATTAGTAAACTATCTTTGCAACAGAATTTTTACACATCAAACTCAGAGCTGTAACACCATTTTTTACAATAACAAAAGCAATATTGAAAATAAAAAGAAATCCTGGAGAAACAGGAGATAATATAAAGGAGAGCAAAATACTAGAAAATATTAGGAAGCACAGATATAGAATATGGATGATTGACTATAAATACAAATTAAATTATATGACTAAACTTCACAGTATACTGAGCAAAAAACAAAAAAACTCATCAACTGTATAAACCTGCTGAGCACATATTTGTTGACAAGTCAACGAAGACTGAGGCATTGATGGTATACTATGTACAGTATGTACAAAAGCAACGTGCTTGTACCAACACTTTATCTTGGCTACCACATCTACTGGTATGCCAATAACCAAACCCAAAGCTTGTATGGTTCCATTGTAAATAAAAAATGAACAGTTTTATGGATTTAAGGTGTTGATGTCCAGATTATAATATTTATATGAATGTTAAACTTTAATTTGTCCTGAAGTGACAAAAATTAAGCTTAAAAAAAATCCACAGCATGTGGAAAAGGAACAGACAGTCATTTTATTAAACAAAGGCAGGAAAAATAGGATTTGAATTACCTACTGGTAAATCTTTTTCTCGTAGTCCATAAGGGATACTGGGGTCACTTAGTACGATGGGGTATATATGGGGTCCAAAGTGGCCGATGCACTTTAAATTCTTCAAACAGGGTGTGCTGGCTCCTTCCCTCTATGCCCTCTCCCACAGCCCAGTCTAGGAAAACTGTGCCTGAAGGAGATGGACATACTTGAGAGGAGGAAACATGACAAGACAACGAGTTGTGAGATTAACGAACCAGAACACAACATAACATGAACCAGACCAGCAACGGCTGGCATGCATTTAGTAATTACATATTCCAACAGTGGCAACTCGTAAAATCCAATGCCTAAATAGAAGATGGTACAGAATATGTGAATGCACAGTAACGTTCCTTGGGGCAATATGAGCCTCATATTCATACAATAAAAGTTAGGTGAATTACCACTCGGATATATGAAAAATTAACTGTTATAGAAAGTATGAATATATATTGAGGTTATTCAGGGCAATAAGAGCCTTATATCCATATACAGTATTAACAGACCATTGCACTGTCATTTAGATACTGTATGTGCAGTGTTGTTTGGAACATCCTCACCATATAGCAACAAATGTTACATTATTATTTTCTGAAAAAGAATGTGTCAGTACTATTGCTAGATTGCCACATTTGTAGCTATGCATAGACATCACTGGCAAGAACAGTCAGTGGTAGTCTGAGCAATTACTATATAATCTCTTGAATCACAGGTGTGTGTTAAATTTACAGTAAAGATAGCGCACAAGCATTATTTTAAGAAAATCTTTTATTCACGTAAAAATGAAAAGATTTTATTTTTCTTCTCTACACGTTATTCTGTCTCTATTGATTTTATACTTCACTTTTACATGTCCCTTTCTAAATAAAGGGACATACAATACATCATATGTGGTAACATTAAAGACATTTATATCACATATGGGTATTGTAACTTCTTTATTTTTACAAGAATACCAATAAAGTACAGAACATATTAATAAAGAAGAATGAATTCTTTTGTGGAAGGGGAAGAGTGCTGCTACTTAAGTTGATTGACTTTTTTTCCTTTCTCTAAAATTTGTGCTGTATGTACGTGTCATCAGCAGGAATCTGTAAAACGTCTCTTATAGCAAGTATAAGGGACTCCATTCCCTGAACTGGAGAGGAATCCTCTACCTCAGTAATAGGTTCCAGCTCTTCCCCATCCTCCGTCTGGTACCTCCTCATCGGATTCCAAGAAGATGTCAGGTAACCCACGTTTATGTGGTACTGTTTTGGAGTGAGGGGTTACCGTCTGCCATCTGCCTAATCCTTAGTCAGATGACCCACAGACAGTTGTAACTGCTGCGTTTCTTGGGCCTAATTCAGACCTGATCACTAGGCTGCGTTTTCATACAGCCTGCGATCAGGTCTGAACTGTGCATGCATATGCACCGCAATTCGCAGGCGCGTCGGTCCGCAGCGATGGGGGTTCGGCATGCAGCTACGGGATGTGCGAGAAAAGTGATCGCAATGTGACTGACAGGAAGAGGCCGTTTGTGGGTGGCAACTGACCGTTTACAGAGAGTGTCCAGAGGAACGCAGGAGGAACCAGGCATTTGAAGGGAGGGTTTCTGATGTCAGCTCTAGCCCCAATCATCGCACTGGAAGAGTAAGTCCTGGGATGTGCAGAGACTGCACAAACTTCTGTTTGTGCAGCTCTCCTGCACATTCGATCGCACCCCTGCACAGTGATTTTCCACTCCCCTGTTGACGGTGACTACCTGATCGCAGGGATGCAAAAGACGCACCCTAGCGATCAGGTCTGAATTAGGCCCCTTGTTCAGCAGCAGTTAACTGATTGGACATGTCAACCATCATGGAATTTATAGAGAGCAGCCAAGCTGGTTCTTGTAAATCACCCCCTGAAGCCTCACTGTTCTGTGAAGGCCAGCAACACTGTACACATATGAAAGATTCAACAGGGGAAAGTTAAAACCTGATGTGACCGACATTACACACAGCCTTTTTTACCATGCTGACAGGGAAACAAAAACACCCACACACACACACATCATACTTGCCTACTCTCCCAGAATGGCCGGGAGGCTCACGAAAATCGGGTGACCCTCCCTGCCCCCCGGAAGAGCAGGAAAATCTCCCGATTTCATGGGTCCCCTCTGCCCGGCCGCCCACTTAGCAAGTAAAGTGGGCGGTCCGGGCAGGCGATGACACAATTCTTGTTGAATTGCGTAATCATAGCCACGCCCCCTTCTGTATAATAGCAGCATAGCTTACATGATGCGATCCCGCAGCCACACCCTCGTCCCGCCTACGCACGTTACTGCCCGCCCCCCTGCTGAGCCGACCTGGCTGCTCTCTCCCGGAGAGAGCAGTCTAAAAGTCGGCAAGTATGACACACATACAGACACAGGTACAAGCAAGCCTGCCCAGCCTAGTATGTGAGGAGAAGACCCAGAGAGGAGGGACCAGCACACCAGCCTGAACAAACTCAGTAAAACTGTTAGGCTATTATAAGTGTTTCATATTGTGTCAGGAGCCTGTTTAAGGGTCCTACAATGGGCTCTCCCCCTTACAACTCCCTTGTTGCTGGAGTATCCCTGGAGGAGCTGGCAATCTTGCTGTAGCGCTGAGATGCAGAGAATAGTGCCAGGAAGCCTCTGGTCCCGCTCTGAGATAGCTCCGTCCCCTACAATGGTGCCGGAGCTAACATGATTTTTATACTGGCAAAGTCTCTCAATGAGTGCAAAATGAGGCCCCAACACCTATTTTCACAACCGCTGGCCAGTCTACGCAGGGGGGCCATGGGATTACCCCAAGGGGAGGCCGTATGCCTGCCCCGCGTCTGTGCCGCACCAAGAACCAGGAGGAGCTTTGCTAGCAGGACCCCCGGAAACACTCTTCTTATCTTCAGGCTCTGTTCTGGGGGTGTGCGGCGTGCTGTGGGTGTGTGCGCGAGAGCGCAATGCCTGCGGTACACTGACCCTCAGGACCATTGTCCTGTCAGCGGGATCCAACTTAGCGCCTCCTGGAGCCCAGTGTTGCCCGCCAAACCCCCCCCCCCACCACCACCACCACCACCACACACACACCCGTAGTCCCTCGGTGCAGGTAGGCTGTTGCCCAACAGCCTACCTGAAAATAATAAAAGATTAAATGAAATTCAAGAAAAATCCTCTGGAGCTCCAGGGTGTGCATCCTCTCCTGAGGGCACATTTTTCTAAACTGGGCTGTGGGGGAGGGCACAGAGGGGAGGAGCCAGCCCACCCTGTTTGAAGAATTTAAAGTGCACCGGCTCCTTTGGACCCCATCTATACCCCATTGTACTAAGGGTCCCCAGTATCCCTTATGGATGATAGAGAAATGTGCAATATCTCAGGGTTATGTAATGTTCTGTCATCACACATGAATTATGGAATTGTGAAGGCTTCCAAGGTATGCTTCTCAATCCACACCCGATAAGGGGTCAACACTTTTGCAGTTCCTTAAAATGTTATAAGAGATGGTTTCATAAGAGAGTATGGGGGTTATTCAGGTTTGCTAGCAAACCAAAAAGTAAGCAATTGGGCAAAACCATGTTGCACTGCAGGTGGGGCAGATGTAACATGTGCAGAGAGATTTAGATTTGGGTGGGCTGTGTTCAAACTGAAATCTAAATTGCGGTGTAGAAATTAACCACCTAACTGACGATTTTTTTCCCAAAAACCACTCAGAAATTGTTGGGGGTTTTATGAGTGAATTAGGTAAAGAACTTGAATTTAACCTTATCCAAAATGATTGAAGTTAAAAAACAAAACAAAAAAAATTCTTGAAAAAAACTAAACAAAATCGGCATGCACCATCGGAACATCGGAAACATTGTGACCATCGCGACTTTCGTTTTAACAGCCGGGACAGCCGCCAGGTAAGCAGGGGGGGCTTGGGAGGGGATTTACACTTCCCCAATGACTGCTATTGTCTACAACTGCTGGGTGTGGGGTACTGCCATGCTGACCGATCAGCAATGATCAGCAGCAAGGCAAACACTGGGGGGGAGGGTGCGGGAACGTAGAGGGACCTTCCGGTCCCTCTGAGAGCAGCAGCAGAGGGAAGTTCGTCTTCCTTGCGGCTGCACACACTCTCTATCTGACTGGTTGCATTCTGTGCGACCAGGTCAGATAAAGCACTTGCTGGTGTGGTCGCATCTGATGCGACCATGCCCGGCAAGTGGTTAAGCAGCCTGTATTTACCATGCACAGAAACAATATAACCCACCTAAATCTAAATCTCTCTGCACATGTTACATCTGCCCCACCTGCATTGCAATATGGTTTTGCCAAATTGCTTACTTTTTTGATTTGCTAACAAAACTAATTAACCACCTATGTGCATTTTACCATTTATTATTGTAGATACAGAAGGGACAGTTTCAGCATCAGGTATTTGTAAACATATTGTAAGCAAGATCATACTTTTTGCAGTGACAATATTTATGACCATGATAAAATACAACCAGAGATAAAATGATTGCAGGTAATGCCATTAACAATTATGTATGTATCTATTTCTAGGTTTTTCTACTTGTTCCATCTGTATTACTTGAGTACATAAAGATATACTTTACTTGTAAAGACTGTAATATCCAGGGCAGAAGGTACAAGTAGATTATACCTAACTTACTTCTCTATACAGTGACATCTGTCACAAAGGGACATAATATTGATTAATCAATTCTGACCTTAAAAAATGCGGAAACTGCTGTTTTCACATGATTAAGGGTAGAATGAAGTATCCCATGAATATACCGTACCAGTTAGTAATACAGGAGAATCGGAGATATCTCCTGTTTGGAATGTAGTCATTAGGTCGACATTTACAATGCCAAAACCACAGAGCCGGATTAAGGGGGGTGCCAAGGGGGTCAGTACCCCGGGCCCCCCTGTCTTAAGGGACCCCCCAGCTGGAGCTCTGCACCGCTCTTCAGTTTGCCGGGGCAAGAGGGATCCACGCTGCCGGGGGAGGAGTGCGGCTGTGCATGTGGCTTCCTTTCCCCTCCTCTCGGGCAGTGCGGTCAGGGACTGAGTCAAGCGATCTCCAACCTTCGCTGCTGCCAGGAGAGATGCTGCTGTCAGCGGAGGCTGGAGATTGCTTGACTCAGTCCTCGCCCATGCTGCCCGAGAGGAGGCGAGAGGAAGCCGCATGGACAGCCGCACTCCTCCCCCGGCAGCGTGGATCCCTCCTGCCCCGGCAGCCTGGTGTATTCTTTTCTCTCCCTGCTGCAGCGCGGCTCTGGGAAGGGGGGCCTCCTGTCTTGGGTGCCCTGGGCCCTCCGAGGGCTTAATCCGGCCCTGCAAAACCACAATTTCAACAGTTATGATGTCAAAACTGGTAAAATTGACATTCTCAGAAAGACAATGGGGGTAATTCAGACCTGATCGCTCGCTAGCGTTTTTTACAGCGCTGCGAACAGGTCAGAACTGCGCATGCGTATGCACCACAATGCACATGCGTGTTGCACAGGTACAAAGCAGATCACCGCTCAGCGATGGGTTTGTGCGAAGAATCCATTCGCACGGGCAATCGCAAGGAGATTGACAGGAAGAAGCCGTATGGGTGGTAACTGACCGTTTTCTGGGAGTGGTTGGAAAAACGCAGGCATGTCCATGCATTTGCAGGGAGGGTTCCTGACGTCAATTCCGGTCCCGGACAGGCTGAAGTGATCGCAGCGGCTGAGTAAGTCCTGGGCTACTCAGAGACTGCACAAGATCTGTTTGTACAGCTCTGCTACACATGCGTTCGCACACTTGCAAAGCGAAAATACACTCCCCTAAGGGCAGCAGTGCAAAAAACCTCTAGCGAGCGATCAAGTCTGAATTAGGCCCAATGTGTGAAATGTCAACAATGTCAGAGAGTCAACATTAGGGTTAGGCAGCGGGCGGGAGGGTTTGGGTTAGGATACAGTGGGTGCAGCACAGGATTGGGCTGCAAGGAGGGGTAGGGATTAGGATTTTAGGTTTAGGCATAGGGGAGGAATACTTACCAGAATGCTCGAGGATCAGAGGACCCAAAAGTGACTGTCACATGACCACCAGGACCCGGAAGCCGTGATGGATCCACTGCAGTCATCAGGAGAAGGCCAGTCACCGCTGGGCCATCAGTGACGATATGTTGACATTCTGATGAATTTTAACATTATGGCCATTTTGCCATACTCATATTGACATCATGACTGTCACCATACCATATATTTACCATATTACCCCCCTCCCCCCCAGTGCTTGTAAATTTCCTCCCCCCACCCTTTTTTTTTTTTCATGAAGCTGTCCCCATAGTTTTCTATGGGGACAGTATTTCATAGTCTGTAAAGTCAATAGATTAGAGGCAGGTAGTGGACATATACCCTTTAATACAGTGCTAGATTTACTTCACTAGATTGAAAAATTTATAGACAGGGGTTAGTTACAAACTCCCTTAACGAAGTACAGACATAAGGGTGTTAGGGGGACATGTACTAAGCAGCTATAAAAGTGGAGAAGTGAGCCAGTGGAGAAGTTGCCCATGGCAACCAATCAGAATTGATGTAACATTTATAATTTGCATACTATAAAAGAATACAGAGCAGCTGATTGGTTGCCATGGGCAACTTTTCCACTGGCTCACTTCACTTTTATCACTGCTTAGTACATGTCCCCCTTAGAACACAGTGCGCTCCTGCTCTGTACATACATTCTCTCTACACTGTGCATACATGCTGGGCACTAGGACTCAGGGAGGTCTGTCCTCCAATCTGATGTAATACCGCACATGTGTTGTAGCCATCTTGTTGATCCTTACTTCGACTAAGGAAAAGTGACATGATGTAGAGAAAAAATCTCCCACTTAGCGCCAGATACACCAGCAATATAAAGCTGTTTCAACAACCCTGCACCATTTCCTGCAAGCAGTATACACTTACCGACTGGTGATATGTATAGAACCCCACTTTGCTCAAAGCTTCATTCCATGAGAACCAGTGTGTATACAACAGTGAGTACCTCTATGCCAGTTGTACTTCAATAAACAGTCCTTTTGGTTAAGTAACTGGGCTGTTCAGCAGATGACTCAAACTATGAAGTGTGCCTATATAACTTAGCAAACAACAACACCTGCACATAGATAATTTCCAGCAAAGAGGACGCATAATAAGAAAAGTATTGATAAGTCCCATTATAGGCTGATGTTTGGTTACAGTGAACTCATTTCAGTGACCTCCATCTAAACCCATTGCCCAAACCAGGCTAATGATATTATCCAGAAAATAGGTCTACTGAAAAAAATAATGAACTAATCAATTTACAAGCACATTTATCAATGTGTCTCCATCCCAGAGATAAGTCAAAATTCACCATGACACTTATACATTTATATTTATTTATATATTTTATACATACAATAAAGAACCAGCACATCCTACTGTATTTTAAAGATGCAATATTTACCAAATGTTGTTTTAAAAAAGCATTGAGGGAGTCAAAAATACAATGCTAAACAGCAATTACTGTACAGGAATGAGGACATATATAGGTGATCAAATACTTATCAAAGATTTCCGGGTGCTCATAAAAGGAGGTATAAAAACGGACAGACAATAGTGTTTGTCTAGGTCTAAAAATGCACTAAACAGTGTGGTTCCCAAAAACCCACAACAATTTGAATAATTAAGACAATCATCATATTCACCTATGTATACAATGCCTGGCCAGCCCGGAAGTGACAGCCCGTCACCAGCTGCTACCACAGCACAATACTGTCCCAGAGCTTATACATGCACAAAGGAACTAAAAGTCCAGATTACAGTTTTCAGTTCCACTTTAACTTTAAATATAGATATTTATTTTTTAAAACCATTCTGAATTTAAGAGGATTTATGTTCTTATCTTGTTAAATCCTTTTCTTCAAGTTCATAGGGGGCACAGGGAACACTGGGTATAGCCTGGAGAGGAGAGAGTCCGGGCACCAAATAGTTAAAAAAAAAAATCAGTAGGCCCATTCTCCCTTTCCACTATACCCCGCCCCCAGCCATCAGCAAGCCAGTTAAGTTAGCAAGCCTACGGCAGGAGTGAGGAGAAGGAAGACCAGGAGTGAGGAGAAGGAAGACCGGCATACACACTCGCAGGAAAGACATTCAGAGAACTGGTGTATAGGAACTTTCCCCTGCAAGCCAGGAGTGTCAAGGAGCGCACCCTGTGCCCCCTATGGAATCGAAGAAAAGGACTTAACAAGTTAAGAACATAAATCCTCTTTTCTTCTTCCATCTACTAGGGGGCACAGGGAACACTTGGACGTCCTAAAGCTGTCCTCTAATGGGTGGGGACACCATCAGTGGCGAATTTCCCATTAGGCAAGCGAGGCATATGCCTGAGCCAGTCTGGAAGTATGTCACATCGTGCCATATTGACTGACATCGGATGTATATGGATCTGACTGGTAATTGCATCTTTTCTTGAATATGCTGATACACAGCGGACGTGTTCCCAAAAAACTCCTAGCAGCATGACCGTAATGGTGCCATGGAATTTGTTTGCAATATGAAATAATGGAATCAGAATTATACATATATACAACTGTATCACATTGTCTGTCTTGAGAAAGGTTAAATTTCGAACCAAAACGACGACTATAAGGCTTCCTTTAATTACATTAAAGACTACGTTTGGAAAATAGAGTTTGTAAAGCACACTCCAAATTATATAACAGTGACGTGCAGTGGGGTGAGGCAGAGCCTTTCCTGTCATACTTACGTTTAAACCAGAATTTTGTCTGAATAAAGTATATGAATAATACTAATAATTTGTTTGAAATATCTTTTTTGCATTATTCTAATAATTTTTATAGCCCAAACTCTGGAGTAAAAAGTCTATGGCAGGTGAGGCAGTGCCTCTCTGCTAATCTTTTCAGCACATCTCTGATCAAACTTCACCAAATTTCCAGGAGTTTATACTGCTGCACCTGTGTATAATGCCCAGATGTACCCTTCGGCTCATATATTGCATGGAATTCTGGCTCTGGGGTTAGTCAGTGCCTCCTGAGCTATTTAGCTCACCGCACATCCCCGATTTTTTTTTTATATATATATATATATATATTACAAGCAATATCCTTATCTTGTGCACAGACAAGAGCAGTACTACAGGAGAGACCTCTGTTGTAAGGTCTCAAATAAACATAGAACAAACAGAATTCCTAAGTGCACTACATTCCTTGAATATTTATTCTTCAAATCTTATAAACAATGTACCCAATGGGTGCAGACTGTAGGTTGGACAATTCTTAAAGAGATTATTCACGCGGTATCCTGTAACAGATATTCCCTCACCAGAAAATCTCCCAGACAAAAGGCCATAAAGACCAATTAGTAGTACCAATTATTGGTTTATTGGCACAATTTTTAACATACACAATAAAAATGTGAGAGAAGTCCAGATCATGTAGATGGTGAATTAGATCCTCCCTCACCTTCACAAGGTGTGATCTCAAAAGGGAGAATCTTCACAATCTGGATTGGTGACTCATAGCTGACAGACCCCTGCCAGCTATGAGTCACCAATCCGGATTGTAAAGCTTCATAGATGCCAACCAGGGCCGGATCCGGGGGGAGGGGGAGGGGGGGTATCGGGGCAAATCCCCCCCTAACAGTCATAGCCATGTCCACTCACATGCTGTCACCCCCACCTTGGGCAGTGTGTACCGCCCATCGGTGTGTTAACAGTTACATGTGCCCAGTGTGCGTGTGTGCTACATAAGAAGTACATGTGCAGCCTGGCAATGCTTTATTGAGCATTAATGGACAGTTGGGATGGGAAGTGGGAGGAGTAATTAGTGTAGGGGAGGAGTCAGGAATTAAAAAAACGCGCGCCCCCCCCTCCTAAAAGAAAAGTCTAGATCCATCCCTGATGCCAACTACCCCAACTTTCCAGGGACAGTCCCAAGTTTTAAGGATAGGTTCCTGGAAAAGATCCTTAATCGGTACTGACCAAGGGACTGATGGTTTGCGTACGTCCCTGATGTTGGGTGGGCTGCAGATGTGCAGGACCTGTTCTGTCCTGTATAATCACATGCAGTGCCCATACCTCCAAACTATCCCGCAGTTTTTTTGGGACTGTCCCGCTGCCCCAGCCGTGGGCTGCAGTGTCCAGCGGTGGGGGCAGTTGGGAGGCTGCTGTCAGTAGCTGCTCTGCCTAGCATGCGCACAGCATCTATTCAGGGGAGTCAGAGGGATTGGGGGCATGCCAGTAGCTCACAGAGTGCTGGGCATGCCCACTCAATGATGAAATCGGAAGGCGTGGCTTGCAATCACGACATCTCCGCGAGGCCACGCTCCCTTTTCCTGAGGCCACGCAGCCGCATAGAGGTCCCGACTCCCAAGCAGCAATTTTGGGAGGTATGAGTGCCCTCTAAGCAGCAACTTGTCTGATTTGGAATGGGGAGGAGACGTGCACCTGGGGGGTAATTCCAAGTTGATCGCAGCAGGAATTTTTTTAGCAGTTGGGCAAAACCATGTGCACTGCAGGGGGGGGCAGATATAACCTGTGCAGAGAGAGTTAGATTTGGGTGGGTTATTTTGTTTCTGTGCAGGGTAGATACTGGCTGCTTTATTTTTACACTGCAATTTAGATTGCAGATTGAACTCACCACACCCAAATCTATCTCTCTCTGCACATGTTATATCTGCCCCCCCCCCCCCGCCCTGCAGTGCACATGGTTTTGCCCAATTACTAAATAATTTCCTGCTGCGATCAACTTGGAATTACCCCCCTAGAGCATTCCTGAAAATGGGGGCGCAGATTTCCTTGCCCCTGCAGAGCAGTTCTGGCTGTAATTTTGAATAAGCTTCTGCTTAATCAGATGACCAATGCTGCCAACACTGATGCTGCATCACGGATTTTAAATGCTGGCAGGAGACTTTTTCCTACAGACACCTCCTATGGCATTAGCAAATTTACACATTTTTTGATTGTTAGATGAATTCTGTGCCTGTTTCCTTAGGTATCACAAATAATTATTAAAAGAGGAAAAAGGGACATAGGGGGTTATTCAGAGATGGACGCACAGAGGCGTGGCTGCATTCGTGTATGAATAGACCCCCCTAATATGCACAAAATACACCATTATCGAAAATCACTAATCATGACATGATGTGATTTGTAATGCTCCAACATCTGCTGAAGCAGTAATGAGTGTAACCTGTGTGTATGCAATGGCTCCACAGCAAAGTATCCCTGTAAATTAGTTTCAAACTTGCATTGCACAGGGGTTTTCATCTGTGTATCTGACTTCAAATTATCTGTACATGACCCTTCCCTTATTATTATCCTAATTGCACATAAAATTATTTCGCAGGCATAGAACAGATTTACAGTATACAGTACATACAATGCAGTCTCTAAGGCAGGCATTCCCAACCACGGTCCTCAAGGCACACCAACAGTGCAGGTTTTAGTGATATCCAGGCTGCAGCACAGATGGTTAAATCAAAATAACTGAGCTACTAAGTCACCTATGCTGAAGCCTGGATATCACTAAAACTTGCACTGTTGGTGTGCCTTGAGGACCGTGGTTGGGAATGCCTGCTCTAAGGGTCTCACTGATAAACGAAAGACACACCCAAAGTAAACACAAGAATATTCTTATCATGTCAGTCCGTACTCTTAAAGAGCAAATACACACACAAAATTCAACATGTATAATATAGATGACATTCTTTTCTCACTTACAGGCAGTTATTTCCTTGCAGCGAGTGAATTACACAACAGGAGGCTTTGTCTGCGACAGTGCAAGATCTCTCCTGGTATCACTTCTCCGCCTCCTACTTCCTCTCTTCTCTCCTCCCTTTAACTTGCTGTTTACCTGCTAAGCCTCTGTACAGAGCAGTAATTAATGCCTCTGTTAAAATAAAATAAAAAAAGGATAATTATTTGTAAGTTCAAATAATCAGGAAAGTGAACATGTAGCAGAAAATGAGAAGACTTACATCAGGAGCAAAATGTTTTCTATATTATTGAAGTACTTTCAGGAACAGAAAAAAATGCTTTTACTGTATAAGGCTTGTAGCACTGTTACCAGTATAACTCCTTTCTCCTTTTCCCTGTATTAAGCCTGCAGCTTTTCTACAGTCTCTATGCAGTGTAAATGCCGCAGCTGTTTTCATACATGCCTATAGCATCCACAACCATGCCAAAGATACTTTATTTATTATACATGTACATTTCCGTGTCATTGTGACTTCGCATCAGTATAATATCTTTGTCACTTGTTGAATTTACTTTACTAGCACTTGTGTGTTCATAAGGTAGTGTTTGGGTTTAATAAAATATACAGTACATTTATAGATGATCATCCCAAATTGTAAAATCACTGAGCTTGATTCTGAGTCACGCATAATAGGTCTATTTCCGACCTGATCGCTGCTGTGCGTTTTCGCTCAGCGGGCGATCAGGTCTGAACTGCGCATGTGCTGGCGCTGCAGTGCGCTAGTGCATTGCCGGAGATGCTATGAGCATCTCAGCCCTGCGATCACCTCTGCCTGGTTGACAGGCAGAGGCGGACAGAGGCATAACTAGGGTTTTCGGAGCCATGGGCAAGATGGAAAATGGCGCCCCCCCCAACAACAAAAAAACACACAAAAAGAAGCATGTGCGCGTGCCTAAGGCGCGTGCGGTGGGAAAATGGGCGTGGCCACGCTCCAGAAGGGGTGTGGCTACGCTCCAGAAGGGGTGTGGCCACTGAAAATGGCCCACAGTGCCAATTACTTTGCCCCACAGTGCCAGTTACATTGCCCCACAGTGCCAGTTACATTGCCCCACAGTGCCAGATACATTGCCCCACAGTGCCAGTTACATTGCCCCACAGTGCCAGATACATTGCCCCACAGTGCCAGTTACATTGCCCCACAGTGCCAGATACATTGCCCCACAGTGCCATTTACATTGCCCCACAGTGCCAGATACATGCCCCACAGTGCCAGGCCCCACTTGGTGCCAGATACTTGCCCCACTGTGCCGCCGGACCCCCCTTCCCCCCCATCACTCACCGGCTGCTGGCTTGTTGTTATGTGAGGGGAGGAGAGCGCAGCGCAGCGCCTCTCCTTCCCCTCACCGCTCCAGGTCTCCGGCGGCTGTCTGGCGCCGGTTCACTAGCCAATCAGAGCTCGCGGACCGGCAGCCAATCAGGAGCCGGTCCGCAAGCTCTGATTGGCTAGCGCCGGAGACCGGACACAGCAGCGCTGCTGGCAGCGCTGCTAGTGCTGGCAGCGGCGATGAGGGGAGGGAGAGACGCTGCGCTCTCCTCCCCTCACATTTAGGGTTGACGGGGGCGAGTGGGGCATGATGCCCTGGACGCCGGCGGCGCCCCCCTCTCCTGGGCCTGCCAAGGCGCCCAGGGCACGTGCCCCACTCGCCTTACCCTAGATACGCCTCTGGAGGCGGACGCTGGGTGGGAGGGGTAGGGCTGGCGGTGTTTGACCGCCGTTTTAGGGGCACGGTCCGGACCATGCAGGGATGGGCTTCGGCAGCTTCCGCTGCCAACCAGAGAGCGACGAGTAGCTCTCTGCCAGCGCGCAGGAGCTGCACTGGTAGGGAGCTACTCCTCAGATACAAAAGCATCGCCGCTGTGCGATGCTTTTGTACTTGTGCGGCGGGGGGAGGACCAGATATGCGGGGTGGACTAGCCCTGTTCTGGGCATCCCCCCCATGTCTGTTTTGCACGTCTACGATCAGGTCTGAATTAGGCCCTATGTATGTACAATTGCATACACATGCTACATACACATTGCGGTCAGTAATAATAATAACAATTGTATTTCTGCCTCAAGGCACACTGGGGTTCCACAGGGAATAACATCGGGGTGTAGAGTAGGATCTTGATCCAAGGCACCAACAGGCTAAAAGCTTTGACTGTTCCCAAGATGCTCAGTGCCGCCTCCTCTATAACCCCGCCTCCGTGCACAGGAGCTCAGTTTGTAAGTTGGTACTCTGCAGTCAGGACACTAACAGGTAGGGCTGCTCCAGCAGCCCTGAAAAGATCTTTCTTGAAAGAAGATAGAAGATTTCAAGGGCTGCAGCAGTGGCACTCTTAGTGCTAGATGTCATTCTGACATCTCCTGCTGCAGCTCCATCACCTCCCCCAGCGGCTCTGTATACTCCCGCGTTCCTGGTTGCCGGGTATTTACAGCGGAGGCTCTGTTTCTTCACCTAGGGCACACACACTTGCCGCAGCTCTCCAGGATCGCATGGCCGCTTCAAGGAAGGAGGAAAGAGGGTCCCCCAGACAGGACCCGCCAAAAATCACGATCCGGCGCGGCCATTAGGAGGCGGGCCACTTGCACTGGCGTGGACACTGTGTTGGTACAGGGACCCCACTAGACCACCAGGGCAGGGGCACAGGTCGGTTATATATATAACCATTTTTATATGGCCCGCAACACTCGGTGGTGAAGTCCAGCAAGGGGATAAGGCTCTGACCTGTAGCCCCTCCCCCAGCCCCTGGGTGCCATTTAGAGTAAATGTTCCCACCCTGGAGCTGCATCTCTCTGTCTACCCCCCTCTCTGTCAGCGTTTGGGCGCCATTACACACATGCTACGCTGACTCTGGGACTGATGGGCAATGCCTCCTCTGTAATGCCGCCTGCTTCATCAGTGCTGTGCATTTACAGGACACTTAAGTATTCTACATGTCGTCTAGACAAGGTTAGTTAAGAACAAGTGCATACTGTACATTCAGAGTTATTTAGTACAAGTACCCTGTGATATACATCCAGTCTTTACTGTGCATTTTTATAGCTTTACTCAGTGGTATAGTTACTTAGTATTGCCGTTCCAGTGCAGTTTTATTGTTGGTAATAATCTCTGCATTGTGTATGTGACTGAGTGTGTGCCAATGGCTGCTGTGTGGTCTCTATTTCGTGTATTTCTCACATATGGCTATCCCTATATTCTGTACCCTGAGGGGGCTCCGTGCATCAGGGTTATTAGCAGGGATGTGCGGTGAGCTAAATGGCTCAGGAGGCACTGTCTAGCACCAGAGCTAGATTTACACACAAAATATGAGCCAAAGGGTACATCTGGGTATTATACACAGGTGCAGCAGTACAAGCTCCTGGAAATTTGGTGAGTTTTAATCAGAGATGTGCAGAAAAGATAAGCAGGTGAGGCACTGCCTCACCTGCCATAGACTTTTTACTCCAGTGTTTTGGCTATAAAAATTATTAGAATAATGAAAAGAAGATATTTCTAACATATTCTTTGTATTTTTCATATACAGTACTTTATACAATCAAAACTCTGGTACAAACGTGAGTATGCAAGAAAAAATCCCGCACCTGGAGTCTACAATAGTAGTAGATTTTAATGTTAGGGATTGTATATTCAGTTCTTAATGTATCTAATACCTATATATATGTGAATATCGGTGCTACCCACTGATCCAAAAATATATATGAAAAAGAAAAATTGTAACAGAGATCAGTTTCTTGGGGTGCACTCCATCCCATTTACAAATAGTTTAATAATTCCATAAATTTGTTACTGGGTACATATCCTCGAGCAAAAATAACCAATATCCACGTGGAATATTCCTAACTTATGTTCCACATATGATATTATTATGGACTAATTATTCGGCCATACTAAAGCGAAATATTTAAAAACAATAGAAATAGAAAAACGTGAAGAAAGAAAAACTTTATTAGACAGATTTCTGTCTTGTGTGAAAATAAAATATATTTAAAACCAAATCGTGTGCCGCCTATTATTTCTTATATATTCAATATACTCTTATGATATGTTTATAGCCCCAATTATTTATATGTATATCCACTATAGGTGATGGTGTAATCTCATCCTTATCATGGATTTCTGTATACAATATATATTTGCACCTATACCCGAATCGTATTCTGCTTGTTATATATCTTATATTGTGTATTAGTCACACAGATTAACCACAGAAAAATAGAAGAGTAACCCTCAATTTGACGTTTAAATCACAGCTTTAGTGCTTATAATATGTCCATTCACTTTCTTGTGCTAATAACTATTATTTTCAGTATAGTATTACCTAGTATGCAGGAAATGGCAACAAATGTTTAGTAACAGCCTTGGTATTTCTAATGTGTCACTTCAGCGTTATCTGCAAAAAATGGCAACAAATGTTGCCATGTGTGTTATATTTCAAGTTCTTAACATTCTGCCCCTATTTGTATACTAGGGACACTCGTGCAGACTTTACACATGCCAGGTTTCTAAGCTGCGCCTGAAATTAATGCCCCCAATGTTTTCTGTATATACGATTGCATAGTGTAGGTGTATATGATTACACACCTGTTATTGCTGACATTATCCCACAAACAGGGAAATACGTCCCAAATAGTAAATCAGTCTATTTATATCAATGATGTTAGATGTCCCAGTGTGTTTCCATCCACCTCTGATCCTGTGCTTATCTGCACAATATTCTATAATTCCTCATGGATCATATGCATTCAAAACACTGATTACTGCAGGGACTGCTGTTTATTGCTGGTACACACAAGCTATAATAGAATTTACAGGAATCAACAATTTATATGTATGTGTTTATTGGCACTCCACATCCTCTTGTTACTGCTGTTTATTGCTAATACGTACAAGCTATGATGGAATTTGCAGGAATCTACAGTTTATATGTATATCTTTATTAACACTCCACACCCTGTTTACTGCAGGGACTGCTGTTTTGTTACTGATACACACAAACTGTGATAAGATCCGCAGGTCAATAGTTAATCTGCATATATTTATTGGTGATAATGTTTAGAATTAAGATGCACCTATAATTGCTGGTATCATCCCTCAAAAAGGGGGGAAGTATATCCCAAATGATATGTGAGTCCTTTTAACTCGGTCTAAATATTCCCCTGCATTCCCAAATGCCTGTGATCTTATGTACTTAGGCACCGCATTTTATAATAAGATATATACAGAAATTAGGCAATATGCATGAATTCATTAACAGTTGTGCTGCAGAAAAGGATTATGCTGACCCTGCTTATTGCGGCTATCTGCTGTTCTGCATAGCCATACGTCATAAATAATACGTAGACAGTTAACAGATTTTGGTGTGCGCGCACAGCCAGGCTTCCTATAATTGAGTCTCCTTCATATACTATACGGCAGGCATTCCCAACCACGGTCCTCAAGGCACACCAACAGTGCAGGTTTTAGTGATATCCAGGCTGCAGCACAGATGGTTAAATCAAAATAACTGAGCTACTAATTAAGTCACCTGTGCTGAAGCCTGGATACCACTAAAACCTGCACTGTTAGTGCGCCTTGAGGACCGTGGTTGGGAATGCCTGCTATACGGTATCAGGGTATACAGTGCAAGTGAGTGACTATTAGGCTAAAACATTAGACAAGCATCGGCGGCACACGGCTAACCAATGCGCATTTCGCTCTTTGATAGAGCTTCCTCTGGGCTCTAGCGTGCGGCGCCCGCCTCCTGCTGGAATTTTATACGATGAAGAGACCAATCGATTTCCCCTTCCTATGTGTATCTCACTTTCATTGGCGGGCAGGAGATTTTTAAACCTCCCGTCCGTTACCCAGTTCAAAGCATAGGAGAGTGATCTTAACTCCTACTGACTTTATCCGTCACAGGTGAATTGAATAAAGCCGTCCTCCAATACTGCAGTGCTCTCATCATACTAGGATGCCCCATAACATGTATACTAATGGTTTTGGGTGGTAGTAACTACAGATCATATGCTGTACTCATGTTCCCACATATTCCCATTACCCATATAGGTCACGAAGAAAAAAGAAGAAAGCAAAGGATTATATGGATCTCTGATTTTATATCAAAATAGAGGATTATAATATGTACAGATCTTCCTGTATAAACAATACACCTTCTAAGTTTTCAGTAATGTCTTCAATGTGCATGTATTATTGTTCGAAATTTCCTTCCTTTTTCAAAAAGTGTGTGCTATAAATTTTAATTATATATCTATGTGAAATACAAATAAAATAAAAATAAAAAAGATGTGTTATGTATTTTTTATTTTATATTCTTTTTAGTGTATTCATATTAAATTCCTCAAAAACTATAACCATATTGGTATGTGTCTCATGCTAAATACTCATCCATCCTGTGTTATTTCCATCCAACATGTACTGATGAAATATATGTGTTTACCGTGCTTAATAAAAGGTGCTTGTCTCCCATATTGTGAATGTGCCACAAAATTACATACCCACTGTACTTTGTTAGTGCTGGAAGAAATTTATTTCCCCCGTGCACAATTAAAAAATATGTGTAAAAGTTTTTATATGTGTAAATAAATTAAATGTGATTCTGTGAATAAAACTGATAAATTGTGTCAGCAGGTATTCCCACTACATTCTAATGTGAAAATTATGTGCAAAAATAAATAGTCACGCCTCAAACTAAAACAAACTAAAAAACAAAAGTGTAAAACAACATGCCAAACAGAAAAATGTACTGAATCATTGATAACTTCCTTGACGTAATTACACATGATGTTGATCACATATCATAAGTTATTATTTCTCATCTATCTTATATAATTTTATCCATATTACACTTCCTCCCATGTACAGTGATTATTTTCCCATTATACATTATATATGATTTTATCCACATTATATTCTTTCATTGATCACACCTATACCAATGTATGATCTACCTATTGTATACTCTATAGGCTTCAACATATCCTATGTTCAAAGTTACCTACTGCCCCCTTCCATACATATCCTTCCCTATATATGTCTCCCAACCGCTCTTTTTGTATATTATTCTTAGCATAATAGTCATCCCTAATCCTGTAGGGTGACTATGTCACACCTAAATGCTCAAATACATCCTATCCCCCTACGTGTGAGTCCATATATATACATCACACAAATGGGGAGTTTATTTATAATTCCCTGGTTCTGTAGGGTATATACATCACATCTACATACCCTCAGTAGCGGATCTTGCCACGGGCAAGCAGTACTTTTGCCCGGGGCGCCGCCTTCCGGAGGGCGCAGGGCGCCTTCCGGAGGGCGCCGCACCAGGGCAAGATCCGCTGCTGCAGTGTGTGCCCCCCGGCCCCCGCTGTCGCCCTGCTGCCGCTGGCCGCTGGGAAGGGAAACTAGACGCGTACGCATCTAGTTTCCCTTCGTGGAGAGGTCCTTTACTGTGCGGTGCGCGATGACGTCATCGCGCACCGCACGGCCAAGGTCCTCTCCACGAAGGGAACTAGACGCTACGCGTCTAGTTTCTCTTCGTTGAAAGGACCTTTGATGTGCGGTGCGCGATGACGTCATCGCGCACCGCGCATCATTCCAGTCTGTACAGGGGGTGTAAATGACCACGCCCCCTGTATGAAGCCACGCCCACCAATGCCGCCCGGGGCGCCAGAAGCCCTGGAACCGGCCCTGCATACCCTGTGCCCATGATATCATAATATCTATATACCTAGTGTTCACTCTAGGCTGTTTTAGCAGGGCGCCGCGCCCTGCCCGTTTTTTAGCAGGCAAAACCCACCCTGCCCCTTTTGTGGCGCCCTGCTAGAACAGCCGCCCGCCTTCCTGCCCTCCCGGCGTGTATAGATGCCGTGCGCATGCGCGCGGCATCCATTCACGCATTGGGAGAGGGCTGGGGGAAGCCCAGCACCGACGGAGGTGCTGGGCACGCCCCCAACAGTGACGTCGCCGGCCACAGACGCTCTCTATAGTAGCGTCTGTGGGCCGCACCGCCCCCTAAAATGTCGTGGGCGTGTCCACGCCCCCTAATTTGCGTGGCCGCGCCCCCATTTCGGGCGCGGGCGCGCGGCCAAGCCGCGCGTGCACATGTGCCCCCGGAGTCCGGCGCCCTGCCCCTTTTCACTCCTAGAGTGAACACTATATACCTATATCCATGCACCTTTTATATCCATAATTGTAGACACTATACACGAAGTGCATATCTCCATGTCATTTTTGATGTAAGTATCTATTCAAAAAATGTACAGTAAATTGTTCTAATATTACTTCAATTTATACTCTACATGGATCATATGGATTTGTTCTATATTTCCATATAAAATGGACACAGAGGCTGATATTATACCTTATTACTGTAAATTGCATGTAAGGATGTCACAGTCAATTAATCAATCATATTAATTGTATTTACTCCATATTCATACAGCAAGTGAATGTGAAATCCAAAATATTCGTTCTTGATATGGAAAACATCATATATGTCTTTACTGGTAAGTATTTATGTCAGGGTCCTGCATTCTGATGATATTGTTACAAGTACAGTTTGTCAATTAATAGTTCCAAAGAGATAATAAATGAATACTACCTCTTCCTCATCTGAATATACCAGGTATGATTGTAAAATAAAGGTAATGATTCTCATTGTATCTGGACTTAAAGAAATGCCGAGTATTGTATCTCTTCATTCAGTCCATGTGGAGTCAGACTATTCATGAGGAATATCTGTCTTGATTCCCTCTTGAGGAGTTCCTTCATTATATTTCCTCCTCTCAGTCCCAATTCAACTCTTTCAAGGCCAAAAACTTTCATCTGACTTGGATCACTGGCATGTTTTCTCATGAAGTGCCTAGCCACACTAGTAATCTTTTTCATGTTGGTGTGGTCCCTCCTTGCATGGTTAATATTACCCACGTGTTCTAAGATCCGTTGCTTAAATTGTCTTTTAGTCATCCCTATATAATTCAATCCACAGGGACACGTGAGGCAGTAAATGACTCCTTGAGTAGTACAGTTAATGTAACCTCGGATTTCAAACATATGGCTATCCCTATATTCTGTACCCTGAGGGGGCTCCGTGCGTCAGGGTTATTAGCAGGGATGTGTGGTGAGCTAAATGGCTCAGGAGGCACTGTCTAGCACCAGAGCTAGATTTACACACAAAATATGAGCCAAAGGGTACATCTGGGTATTATACACAGGTGCAGCAGTACAAGCTCCTGGAAATTTGGTGAGTTTTAATCAGAGATGTGCAGAAAAGATAAGCAGGTGAGGCACTGCCTCACCTGCCATAGACTTTTTACTCCAGTGTTTTGGCTATAAAAAATGATTAGAATAATGAAAAGAAGATATTTCTAACATATTCTTTGTATTTTTCATATACTTTATACAATCAAAACTCTGGTACAAACGTGAGTATGACAGAAAAGGCTCTGCCTCACCCCACCGCACATCACTGGTTATTAGGTAATATAGGTATTTAACAGGATATACGTATTTTGTATTTTCTCTGTGTTTTTCAGTCACATTTTACCTCAGAAATACTCTGTTTGTGCTCTGCCTTCCAGTCACACCATACAGGGAATTTTGTCAGAAAGTTTGTCTGCTTATCTTGTACTGTTACACTCTAGGGTTACGCTTACATAATATGTCTGCTACAAAGGGTGGTAAATCCATGGCTGATCCTGCACCATGCAGTTTTGATGCCACTGATTTCTCGGAGGAAAACGTAGCAGCTGAGGGTTCAGATACTTTGGTTCTATACCCCATGGTCAGTCTGCAGCAACGGGGGCAAATCAAGACCCACCTTAGGCTGTTTTCTCTAATTTACTGACTACGCTAGTAATTAGACTTGTGCCCCCTGTGGGACCTCCAGTGCCATTATAGTCACATATTGTCCTTGCAGTTAATCCGCCGTGGGCAGATACTCTGTTCTCTCGGTTACAGTAATTACATCAGTCACTAGCAAAGCAAAATCTTGACTCTCGCCCGCCTAAGACCAGGGGGTCATCTAAATGGGCCATTACTTCTTCACAATCCACACATGTTTCGGATACCTCATCCGATGTAGATGGCGCTTTCACTGATCCTTCAGACTCTGATGCAGATGCTTCTGATTGGGAATTTCTGACACAGGTGGATGTTCCTGACCGCTTGGAGGCTATCAGGCTGATACTTCAAATCAATGATGATGAAGGGCTTCCAGCTACCTCTGCGAAAAGTTTAAATGTCAGAAGGTTACTAAGTTGGTTTTACCTCATTCTGACCACTTGGTTGATATTAGTCAGGGATCCTGGGAAAACCGGGTAAGAAGTTTTTCTTCTCTACGAAGATGCTAGCTCGTTATTCCATCGCTGCAGAGTTAAGTAACAATTGGGAAACACCGCGGCATGTGGACTCACAAGTTATGGGTCTGGTGGTCTCATCTGCTCTGCCTGTCACTACCATCACCTCCCTGAGGAAACCGACCGATAAGCGTGTGGAGGGTTGCTCGAAGTCTATTTACACTCTTGCGTGAGCTATGCATAGGCTTACTATTGCGGCCTCTTGAGCTGCTAAAGCTATAGAGGCCTGGGTTCAGGAAGTTGAGGCGGCACTACAGTCTAATTTTACTGATAATGCTAGGCAGTGTCTTTCATATATTTTCTCATACGTCCTAGAGGATGCTGGGGTCACTTCAAGAACCATGGGATATAGACGGGATCCGCAGGAGACATGGGCACTTTAAGACTTTCAAAGGGGTGTGAACTGGTTCCTCCCTCTATGCCCCTCCTCCAGACTCCAGTTTTAGAATTGTGCCCAGGCAGACTGAATGCACTCTGAGGAGCTCTACTGAGTTTCTCTGAAACACACTTATGTTAGGTTTTTTATTTTCAGGGAGACTGCTGGCAACAATCTCCCTGCTTCGTGGGACTTAGGGGAGAGAAGTCAGACCTACTTCCAGTGAGTTAAAGGCTCTGCTTCTTGGCTACAGGACACCATTAGCTCCTGAGGGTTTGGAACACTAGGTACGCCTAGGGGTTCATTCCCAGAGCCCGCCGTCACCCCCCTTTCAGAGCCAGAAGTCAGAAGACAGGTGAGTAGAAGAAGAACAGAAGACTTCAGTGACGGCTTTGTTGAAGTACCGCACAGCAATCGCGCTGCGCGCCATGCTCCCACACACAGCGGCACTACAGGGTGCAGGGCGTGGGGGGGTGCGCCCTGGGCACATATATATAAACCTCATATGAGACTGGCAAAGAGTGGTATAAGTGCCTAGGCACTAAATCCCTACCCCTGCCAGTATAAATATGTTACAAAATAGCGGGGCTGAAGCGTGCCATTAAGGGGGCGGGGCTTAGCCGTCACAACTCTACTCAGCGCCATTTTCTCTTCACAGAGCTGCAGAGACGCTGGTCCTTCCTCAACACTGCTGTACAAGTAACAGGGTGCAAAATGAGGGGCACAGTTAATTTGGTGCTAAATAAGTTAATTATATAAGCGCTACAGGTCTGAGGCAATATATAAGAGTTTCAGAACCAGGATAAGCGCTGGGTTGTGAGCTAGCAAACTCCCTTTGTGTTTCTATGACAGGCTTTACTGTGGGTCTGTCCCCTATATGCCCAGTGTGTCTGTAGGTGTTGGTACACGTGTGTCGGCATGTCCAAGGCTGAGTGATCATTCTGTATTAGGGACAGAAACGGCTGTGGGAGTGACCCTGTCGGCACCGCCGACTCCTGATTGGGTAAATGTGTTGAATGCTTTGAATGCTAATGTGGCTCTTATTAGTAAGAGATTAGATAAATGAGTCTCAAAACCAGGCATGGAAGAAATCTGTGGAGGTTGTGTTATCACAAGTCCAGACACCCTCGGGGTCACATAAGCGTTCGTTTGCTCAGTTGGCAGACACAGATACCGACACGGACACTGACTCCAGTGTTGACTATAGTGATGCCAGATTAGACCCAAAATTGGCAAAGAGCATTCAGTACATGATTGTGGCGATAAGAGATGTATTACATATCACTGAGGGCCCTACTGTTCCTGATAAAAGGGTCTGTATGTATAAAGGAAAGAAACCTGAGGTAACGTTTCCTCCCTCTCATGAACTGAATATTTTTTTTTAAAAGCTGTGGGAAAATCCTGACAAAAAGTTTCAGATTCCCAAAAGGATTCCGGTGGCGTATCCCTTTCCCTCTGGGGATAGAGAAAAGTGGGAGTCACCCCCCATTGTGGACAAGGCTCTATCACGGTTGTCTAAAAAAGTGTCTCTACCGTCTCCTGACACGGCAGCCCTTAAGGATCCTGCGGATCGTAGACCGGAAAATACGTTAAAATCCATTTACGTCACCACAGGTGCACTACTCAGACCAACCACTGCATCTGCGTGGGTGAGTAGTGCTATCGAGAAGTGGGCAGATAACTTGTCATCTGATATAGATACCCTGGATAGGGATAGCATCCTTTTAACGCTGGGTTATATCAGGGACGCTGCAGCCTACCTAAAGGAAGCAGCAAGAGATTTTGGCCTGTTGGGATCAAAGGCCAATGCCATGGCTGTTTCAGCTAGGAGGGCATTGTGGATTCATCAATGGAATGCTGATGCTGACTCTAAAAAAGCTATGGAGTCTCTACCGTATAAAGGTGGTGTATTGTTTGGTGACGGCTGATTTGGTATCTACGGCTACCGCGGGTAAGTCATCTTTTCTGCCTTATGTTCCACCACACCAAAAGAAAGCTCACCACTATCAGATGCAGTCCTTTTTGGCAAAATAAATACAAAAAAGGCAGAGGTTATTCCTTCCTTGCTAATAGAGGAAGAGGAAAAGGTAAAAGATCTCCGGCCGTGGCGGGTTCCCAAGAGCAGAAGTCCTCCCCGGCTTCGGCCAAATCCACCGTATGATGCTGGGACTCCTCTGTGGGAGTCCACACCGGTGGAGGCACATCTCAAACTCATCAATCAGTTCTGGGTTCGTTCGGACCTGGACCCATGGGTATTAGAAATAGTGTCCCAGGGGTACAAACGTTCCCCCTCGTTGATTTTTCAAATCGGCCTTACCAGCTTCTCTTCCGGACAGGGAGGTAGTATGCGATGCAATACAAAAGTTGTGTCAATATCAAGTCCTTATCAGGGTTCCCCAATCACAACAGGGATAAGGCTTTTATTCGAGTCTGTTTGTGGTCCCGAGTCCGGACCAATTCTGAACCTAAAATCCCTCAATTTCTACCTTAGAAAATTCAAATTCAAGATGGAATCTCTCCGAGCAGTGATCTCCAGTCTGGAGGAAGGAGATTTTATGGTGTCGGTCGACATAAAGGATTCCTACTTACACGTCCCCATATATCCTCCGCATCAGGCTTACCTGAGGTTTGCCATTCAGGATTGTCATTACCAATTTCAGACATTACGCTCTCCCTGACAGTTCTGCAACAACATGGTTGGCTCCTAAACTTGCCAAAGTCACAGTTAATTCCGACGAAACGGCTGTCGTTTTTTGGGAATGATTCTGGACACAGAATTACAGAGAGTCTTTCTTCCAGTGGAAAAGGCTCTAGAAATTCAGAGTCTGGTCAAACAAATTCTGAAACCAGCGAGAGTGTCAATCCTTCAATGTACTCAGTTGCTGGGGAAGATGGTGGCGGCCTACGATGCCATTTAATTTGGAAGATTCCATGCCAGAGAGTTTCAGTGGGACCTGTTGGACAAGTGGTCCGGATCCCATCTGCACATGCACCGGAAAACAATCCTGTCCTCCAAGACCAGAATCTCACTCCTGTGGTGGCTGCACAGCTCTCACCTCCTAGAGGGAAGCAGATTCGGGATCCAGGACTGGATCCTGGTGACCTCGGATGCGAGACTCTGTGGCTGGGGAGCAGTCACACAAGGGGAAAACCTTCCAGGGAAGATGGTCAAACCAGAAAATTTGTCTACACATAAACGTTCTGGAGTTAAGGGCCATTTACAACGGCCTTCTTCAAGCGGAACATCTTCTTCGCAATCTGCCCGTCCTGATCCAATTGGGCAATATAACAGCAGTAGCGCACATAAACCGCCAGGATGGAACAAAGAGCAGAGCGGCGATGGCAGAGGCCACAAAAGTTCTGGGCGGAAAAGACATACAAGCGCTCTGTCAGCGATCTTCATTCCAGGAGTGGACAACTGGGAAGCAGACTTCCTCAGCAGACACGATCTCCATCCAGGAGAGTGGGGTCTTCATCAAGAGGTCTTTGCAGAAGTGACAAGTCGTTGGGGAATTCCTCAAATAGACATGATGGCGTCTCGCCTCAACAAGAAACTTCAGAGATATTGTTCCAGGTCGAGGGACCCACAAGCAATAGCAGTGGACGCCCTAGTGACACCATGGGTGTTTCAGTCGGTGTATGTGTTCCCTCCGCTTCCACTCATTCCAAAGGTGCTACGGATCATAAGAAGAACAAAGGTTCAGGCGATCCTCATTGTTCTGTACTGGCCAAGGAGAGCTTGGTATCCAGATCTTCAGGAATTACTCATAGGAGATCCCTGGCCTATTACTCTACAGGCAGGGGCCGTGCGTATATCAATACTTACCGCGGCTACGTTTGACGGCTTGGCAGTTGAACGCCAGATCCTATCCCGAAAGGGTATTCCCAGTGAAGTCATTCCCACACTTCTTCAGGCTAGAAAAGGAGTGACAGCGAAACATTACCACCGTATTTGGAGAAAATATGTGTCTTGGTGTGAATCCAAGAAGGCTCCTACAGCAGAGTTTTAGTTGGGACGTTTTCTCCATTTTCTACAAGCCGGTGTGGATGCGGGCCTAAAGTTGGGCTCAATTAAAGTTCAAATTTCAGCTTTATCGGTTTTCTTCCAAAACAATTGGCCTCCCTTCCAGAAGTTCAGACCTTCGTGAATGGCGTGTTGCACATCCAACCGCCCTTTGTGCCCCTGTGGCACCATGGGATCTTAACGTGCGCAGGCACGTCTGTCCGCACCGACGGGGAGCGATGGGATGGTGCAAGAAAAGAGATTGTACGGGCGATCGCAAGGTGACTGACAGGAGGAGGCCGTATGTGGGTGGCGACTGACCGTTTTCAAGGAGTTTCAAGGAGTTTGGAGGGAGGGTTTCTGACGTCAGCTCCGGCCCCGATCATCACACTGCAAGAGTAATTCCTGGTCTGTTCAGAGACTGTACAAACGTCTGTTTGTGCAGCTCTCCTGAAGATGCGATCGCACCCCTGCACAGCGATTTTCCCCTCCCCCTGTAGGCGGCGACTACCTGATCGCAGGAATGCAAAAACTGCGCTCTAGCGATCAGGTCTGAATTAGGCCCTTAAGGGAACATGTACTAAGCAGTGAAAAAAGTGGAGAAGTGAGCCAGTGGAGAAATTGCCCATGGCAACCAATCAGCTGCACTGTATATGTTTATAGTATGCAAATTATAAATGTTACGTCAATGCTGATTGGTTGCAATGGACAACTTCTCCACCGGTTCACTTCTCCACTTTTATCACTGCTTAGTACATGTTCCCCTTAGTGTGCTGCTTGTACACAGAATAATTATATTAAGAATGACCTGGGAGACACTGGTAGTGTTAGTTAGAGATTACAATTATTTATTTAACCACTAGTGTAACAAAACTGGTGTGTAACATGTCAAAGTCGGAAAATATTGCAGTACACACATCACGTACAAACTACACACAGATGGCCTCTGCACGTGTACTTTTTCTGCCGTGCGTGCACATATCCGCAATTTGCATATGGTCGCTCCCGCGGTACTGCGCATTAGCGCGTGGTATGGGTATTTACGGTAGAGTTTGTGAACGCATGGAAAGCTATCAAAACACATTACATATTTAATCCAAATAGTGCACAATGGCCCTCATTCCGAGTTGTTCGCTCGGTAAAAATCTTCGCATCGCAGCGATTTTCCGCTTAATGCGCATGCGCAATGTTCGCACTGCGACTGCGCCAAGTAAATTTGCTATGCACTTAGTAATTTTACTCACGGCTTTTTCATCGTTCTGGCGATCGTAATGTGATTGACAGGAAATGGGTGTTACTGGGCGGAAACAGGCCGTTTTATGGGCGTGTGGGAAAAAACGCTACCGTTTCCGGAAAAAACGCAGGAGTGGCCGGAGAAACGGAGGAGTGTCTGGGCGAACACTGGGTGTGTTTGTGACGTCAAACCAGGAACGACAAGCACTGAACTGATCGCAGATGCCGAGTAAGTCTGGAGCTACTCAGAAACTGCTACGAGGTGTGTAATCGCAATATTGCGAATACATCGTTCGCATTTTTAAGATGCTAAGATTCACTCCCAGTAGGCGGCGGCTTAGCATGAGCAAATCTGCTAAAATCCGCTTGCGAGCGAACAACTCGGAATGAGGGCCAATGTACACATAGTCTCCCTGCACCACATCAGTAAGTTACAGCAGTTTAAATGGTAACAGAACAAAGGGATTCACCTTTACAGGATATAACAAGGTTATAAGGTGGTGTTTGGTATCCAGCTGTAGGGTATTTTAAGGGTAACATTCTGGTGTTGGTCTGCAGCAGATCGCATGTTCCTGCGGATAGTTATGTGCAGGAGCAGAATATAGATATAAACTGTATTTACTGTACATTATGTATGCAGCGGAAATCCAGTGGAGACCACCCACAAGAGCAGTTGGAACAGACATCGCCCACCTATTCAAACCGACCTATGACCTCTCCTGTACTGTAAATGACCATCCCTGTGTCCAATGGACAAAGAGATTACAGTATCCATTGTGTTAGGTTTTGGAAGAATTGTATAAAGAGAGACTGCTGCAGGCCTGGTCAGACACAAGACTCACAAAGTTATCTATCTAGATGACGGAGGACCAGACTGGGTAGCGCGGCGAAATCGAAACAAGTATGTAACATTGACTGTAGCCATTATTCTATTGTATTGTATTGTATATATTGTAACCCCCTTTCAGTAATAATATGCTGTGGAGTCGGAACCCAGCAGTTTAATTACAATCTGGTGTCGTGACTTCCTTTCCCTGCTAAGGTTTAAAGTGTATTATTATCGCATTGCATAGCTGTTAAGGGTTTGCGGTGTATCTCTGGGTGTGTACGCACTGTGTGTACTTTGTACCGTCAGCGCGGCGTTTGTGCGCAAAGTCCGTACACAGTACGGGACTCTTTACGCTGACAGCGTAAAGAGTACGTAGAGTGTGTATTAAGTATAGCGGCCGCAGCGGCTCCATGGTAAAGTGTATTTAAAGTGTGTTTAAGGTATAGCTTTTCATTCCTGTATATAAATCAGCATTCTCAATTGGGGGCTCCATCAGGGATTCCACATACTCACAGCCTAACAGGTAACAGCAGACTTAATCTATCAGCAAAAGGGTGGACAGAAAGTTTCCTACGTAACCTTTTCTTGGTCGGTGGATACACAAAAAACCCTACTTGTGTGCTGATTAGATGACGTCTGCTCTGTATGGTTTGTAGAGATGCTGGTAGAACCCGTAAAGTAAACAGGAAAAAAGCTATTTAAAAATATGTGATTTTTTTTTTGGCGCCAAAAGCGTTCACAGCAAAAGGCACCCATACCCTTTGTATACCCTCTCACATTGTTGCCATAAGACTCAAATTGTTAGATTCATTTAGATCTGTGTGAAACCGGTTACATTTTGTTGCTATATAGTTAAAACTAAAATAAATGTTTAAGGAAGTAAGTGTAAAGCACAAACGCAGTCTGGCCTGGTTGTAAAGGTTTATAAAGAAAGAAACTGTGTTGTGTTAAGTGAGTGATTGTAGTTAGTATTGCTCACATTTATAGAAGTTGTGGGATTTGTTTAATTGTGGACGTACGGTTTTGTACACGTGTCTAGGACAAAGTACAGGACTGCGCACGCAGCGTAAGAGACACGCACGGTTGCGTGTTTACGCAAAGTGCGTAAGAGTACGGGCGCTAAGTACAAATTACACAATAGTTAGTTTAGTTTAAAGGTGGGACAGTAGCCACGCTACAATAGCACAAAACTGCCCGGTTTCTAAAGCAGATTAGTATAAAAACATTTTTTTTTAAATTGCCTCTGGGGTAAAGCTGCCAACCTGAATGAATCCAAATTTTCTGTACAGAAAAACAAAGTGTATTTGAGTGAGCGAACGTAGGAGTGAGTGGATATTTGAACCCAGGGAATTCGGGATCCTGTCGTGTGGTACATCAAGTAAGTGGAGGCTTGGTGGCGTGAGGCGGCTGACTCACGTTAGTATAAGGTTTAATACGCAAATCGTGAGGTGATTTGCAAAGGAGCGTGATAGTGCATAAGTATTGCGCAGTATTGAAGTAAAAAGGTTTTTGTATTACACTCCAGGCTGAGGGTCACAGTTTGTACATTGACCAGTAGAAAACAAACAACACTGCTGAGAGAAGCGCCTTAACATCAAATAAATATAAAAATATAACCAAATAAGGTATACTTGTAAGAGCCACGATTCCTGAAATACTGCGCTTGCCGGAATACTATGTGTGGTATTGGGACAGAAACATGAAAAAAAACGGCTGCGCTGAATGTCAGGAAAAGTGTGTATAAATGTGAAGAGAGCCAGCGTATAATGAAATGCAATGTTTATTAATAAAAACTATAAAAATTAGTTAAAGACATGTATACCGGTATGTAAGTAATCATTGAAAGAAAAATCACACTATAGTTTACTCATGATGTCTGTAATAGCTTGTGGTTGATACTAAAATAGCAAACGTATCATAGATGGTAAAAGTCCGTATTCCACTGGATATAGTTGATTTCTGCTAAACAGACAGGTGGTGACCAAGGTGCACAGATATTTTCCCAATTGGGTGTGTGTCCCTGAATTGAAACAGATCTCAATACCTCTCCGGTGGGCTGGTCAAAGCCGAGCGTCCTCGGCGTATGAGTCCTGCAATGCCCACATAAGCTGTGCAGCGGAGGGGAGAAAGCCATCTACTCACAAGCTTGCTGTGACGGTGTGCGTATTGATGCTGCTGGCGACGGGAGATTCAAAGGGAAAGTTCGATGTAGATACAGGTCGATGTGCACCTTGTAGTTACACCGAAGCAAGGTGTGTGTGAGGGCGGGTACTGACGCGTTTCGTCACGCTCCACGTGACTTTTTCAAAGGTAGCAATTTATTTATTTATTTTTCATTTTTTTCATGTACATTGACCCGTGGTTGTACGGCAGATAGGTAACAAGTACCTATACGCTGTGCAATTGGACCGCGTGTTTGTGGGTGCGATATATACAGCGCAACTTGATACCCCTTTATGAACTTTTGCGTAAAATTGCTGTATCATTAGCGCTGTATAGAGCATACGCAAGCGTGATTTGTGTATAAGTGTATAGGGAGTTTTCGCTGGTCTCTCGCAGGAAAATCTCCAGCGGTGTATATTCACTGGAATAGGTAAGTCACTCCTAAACACTTCCAGTGAATAGAAACCAGATAGGGGCCTCACTGGGTTCGCGGTGCTCACTATTGGAGTGAGTCGTGGTACTCAGTGGAGAAGGAGTGGGTGAAAGCGCTCTAAGAACTTTCACCGTCTATGCGTATTGTGCATTAGGGATTGCGTAAAAAGGAAAAAGTCCGTGATGGGATCCAATTGCACAAGCGATGGACATTTTGTAGCCAGGGTTCAGGTTGAAGAGCCACGGCCCAAGGGGTCAGTGAGGTTTGTTATGTGTGGTAAATATGGATCACACACGGAAGACTTTTTGTCTGAATGGGTACGTATGACTGACAACGATAGGGTACCATTCCCTAGGGTGGGCAGCTTTGAACCAGAGGTATTACAGAACTTAAGGATAAGGATATGTCTGATAAAATCCAAGAAACAAAGGATTAGACTTACAGATTGTTTAAATTTATGGCAACAGGAGGGGGATGTGCAAAGGGAATTAGCTCGCGCAGCAGGTTTCAAACCTAGCGGGAAAACAATGGCGACCGCACCACCACCACCATATATTGTGGGGGAGAAAGTGGCTACAGACAATGGTACATTGGTACAGGATAGGAGAGTAATTGATAAATGTACTAACGCTAACTCTTGCCAGTTGTATCCTATTTTAAATTTTTCCCTGGACTGCGAGCAGGAAGATGAGCCCAGCACAATATCGGCACTCTCTCTAGCAGCCACCATACAGGACACTCAGGTGGGCACGGCCCAACCAACAAGAGCAGTAGTAAGGCCCCCTAGCGGAGGGATAAGTGAGGTCATGTCCACAGGTAAGTACGGTACCATACATTATGCAGAGACAATAGCTCCCCACATTGTAGAATCAAACCAGAATGATGTAATTGAATTAAATCCTGTCAGGGTGATTGCAGTCCCCAATGGGAAGACTGATGCTCAGGGAGTCACTCCCATCAGGAACATTGCCATGCACTGTCCCTGGTCCCGAGCAGAGTTAAGGTCAATTATGTCAGAATTTCCCGATCCCAGAAAAGATCTAGTCGCATGCCAGAGGTTCATTAAAGAGTTAGGTAACGCCAATGAACCCACGAACAAAGATTGGCGAACAGTGCTACGGGTATGTTTACCCTCAAATATTGACCCCGCAAAATTCATAACTGATTGTAAGTTAGACGCAGAAGTACCTCTCACTGATGAATACAATCAGGAGAATGTACTGCAAATCAATCTGCAATTAGGAGTATATTTCCCTACTGTTGTCAAATGGAATAAAATCTTTTCCATAAGACAAAAGGAAGGTGAAATGGCATCTGAATATTTCCATCGAGCACTGCAGGAAATGTCTAGATACACTGGGATCGAGGACATAAAAGATAATGCGCATCACAGGGAGGTAGCTGTTCCTGTATTAATGGATGGTTTAAAAGAGGCATTAAGAGCAAGGGTACAGACCTCTCTACCAAACTGGAGAGGTATCTCGGTGGCTGCATTGAGAGAGTCCGCTATCGAGCACGACAGGAACATCAGTAAGCACAGGGAGTCTCAGGGGGAAAAGCTGATGACAGTGAGTATAGCCGCACTTACTAAAAAGCCATATCAGCCGAAACCCCAGACCCCTGATGGTATGTCACGTATAGTAACATGCTATGCTTGTCACCAGGTAGGACATTACTCGAGGGAATGTAAGAATAAAGGTACACATAATGTATACCAACCCCATAGACCAGGATATGAACCACACTACAATGCACATAATTGGGATCAGGGACCACTTAGGAGAAATTACAAGCCACATGCAGGGGAAACAAGGAGGTACCCACCAAGGAGAGACTGGCAGGCCTCCGAAAATTCTCAGCTACCCCCCTCACATATTGTAGCTGCCAATGCGCTGCGGGAGGGTCTCAACACACAATAGGGGTTGGGCCACACCTGTAGTCTGCAGCCAGTGAAGTTGATTGCTAGCCTTGGTAGTGAACCTGAGGTAACGGTTGATGTAGCTGGTGTACCATTACCTTTTCTCGTAGATACATGGGCGGCCAGGTCAGTGTTAAATTAAACGATAGGTATACAAACCACGGGTAAAACAATTTCGGCAATGGGAGTAACAGGAACTGTGCAACAATACCCTTTGAGTAGACCAGCAGAGATTACGATATTGTCTTTGCAAACCAAACATTCTTTTCTGTTGGCTGCATCGGCTCCGACTAATCTACTCGGCAGAGATTTATTGTGTAAAATGCGGTGTGTCATATACTGTACTCCTGAGGGTGTCTTCTTGGATATACCTGGGAACCACGCTCAAGAAGTACAAGATATATTAGATACCCCTCAAAGGCTAACGTTGCATTCTACTGTTATAGACAAGTGTCCATCAAAGGTAGAGGAAATGATCTCACAAATACTGGGTTCCCTTTGGACCAAAGATGGACAAGACACTGGATTGATAGCGAATGTAGATCCAGTAGTAGTACAAGTAAAAGATGGTAGGATAGCTCCAAAAATCCCTCAGTATCCTCTGAAGCCAGAGGTAGAATAGGAGTGTACCCTGTCATAGAGCGGCTGCTACAGCAGGGCATCCTAGTCAGGACGTCCAGCACTGCCAATAGTCCCATCTTCCCTGTGAAAAAGAGTGGGGGGAGGGGTTATAGGCTAGTGCCGGATCTAAGGGGGATAAACAAGATAGTTGAGAGCCAATTCCCCATAGTGCCCAATCCAGCAGTCATCCTCATGCAAATTCCCTCTACGGCAAAATTTTTTACTGTCATTGACCTCTGTTCTGCTTTCTTTTCTGTCCCTCTTCACCCTGGCAGCCAATTCCTTTTTGCTTTTACATACAGGGGAGTACAGTACAACGGACTCATCTTCCCCAAGGTTTCATTGACAGCCCAAGTATTTTCTCTCAGGCCTTGCATGACTATTTACAATCCTTTCAACCTGAGAGTGGATCAGTGCTAATACAGTATGTCGATGACTTATTGTTGTGTTATGACTCACTCAAATCGTCCTTGAAAGACACAAAACAACTTCTGTTTCATCTTTCCCAAACGGGACACAAGGTTTCAAAGGATAAGTTGCAGTTGTGCCGGACCAAGGTAAAATATTTGGGACATTGCTTGACTCAAGGACTTAGACACCTCACCGCTGATAGAATACAGGCGATTTGCGACATTACTCTGCCACAAACTCAACAACAGATCCGCACTTTCCTTGGAATGTGTGGATACTGTTGAAACTGGATTCCAGGCTTCTCTATACTTGCTTTACCTTTGCAAGAAATGGTCTTTTCAAACAAACCAGAACGGGTCTCGCACACAGATGAGTCCGAACTGACATTTGAGAGACTCAAACAGTGCCTATCACAGGCACCTGCATTAGGTATGCCAGATTATGAGAAGCCCTTTGAATTGTATGGTACAGAAAGTGCAGGGTGCGCGGCAGGCATTTTAACTCAGAGACATGGTGATGCCAGCAGACCGGTAGCATACTACAGTGCACAGTTGGACACGGTAGCGTGGTCTCTCCTCACTTGCTTGCAAAGTGTTGCAGCGATAGCTTTGCTGGTAAGTAAAAGCGAGGACGTAGTGTTAGGACATGACCTGACCATTCATGCACCTCATGCAGTATCAGCCTTACTGAACTCAGTCCAAACCAGACATGTCTCATCTGCTCAGTTTACAAAGTGGGAATTATCACTGATGGCCCCAGTAAACATGACCATTAAGAGATGCAGCTCACTAAATCCTGCAACTTACTTGCCAAGTGTGCCTGGACAGGCACAAAGGGTGGAGGATGAGAATAATGGTGAAGGAGGATTTAGTGCAGATACTGATATGCATGATTGTATGGAATACCTGAATCAGACTTTCACAGCGAGACCTGACATCAGTGACAACCCACTGGAAGGAGTAGACTTTACCTTCTACACTGATGGTAGTTGCCACAGACAGACAGAATCGGGAGACTTGTGTACTGGATATGCAGTTGTAGACAACAGAGGTATCATAGAAGCTGAACCCGTGAGCCCACCGCACTCAGCACAAGTTGCTGAGTTGGTCGCCCTAACCAGAGCATGTGAATTGGCCAAGGGTAAGTCAGCTAATATATATACAGATTCTAGGTATGCCTTTGGAGTGGTGCATGATTTCGGGGCCCTATGGCGCCTCAGAAATTTCATGACGGCAGCTAGCACACCTGTGGCGCATGCGTCCCACATAAAAAGGCTTCTAACAGCGATACAGGAACCAGACAGAGTGGCTGTTATCAAGTGCAAAGCACATACTTACAACCAAGACCCAATTTCACTTGGTAACAGCCGGGCAGACGAAGCTGCTAAATCAGCAGCCAGCACCCCCATACAAACGAACATCACATCACTGATGACATTCAACACAATCAATACACAAAAATTAATTAAAATGCAAGATTTGTGTCCAGGAGTCCTCAGGACTATGTACAGATGGACACGGTAAGTCAGTGGCCCCCAGAGCATATCTTCCAAGTCTAGCTGAGGCGGCACTCGGTCTGACTCATCTGGGCAAAGAAGGTATGTGTAAGCTGGTGAGAGCCTACTGGTGTGCGCCAGGATTCTCTTCTCATGCAGGTAAGAGAGCAATGACATGTATTACTTGCTTGAGGAAGAATATTGGTAAGTCAATACCAACATAGCCATCCCATATCTCCCCGACAGATGGACCTTTTCAGGTAATACAAATCGATTTCATACAGTTACCACCCTGCAGGAATTTAAAATATGTTTAGTTTGTATTGATGTATTTTCCAACTGGGTAGAAGCGTTCCCTGCTGCCACAAATACTGCTACGTTCACTGCAAAGAAAATTGTGCAGGAATTTGTGTGTAGATATGGTACCCCTAGAATAATTGAAAGTGACAGGGGTACCCATTTTACAAGTGAAGTCTTTCAGGTCATGTGCAAACTGATGGGAATTAATAGCAAGCTGCATACTCCGTACCATCCACAGGCGAGTGCAAAGGTGGAGAGAGTGAACAGCACTATTAAGAACAAGCTGAGAAAATTAATGGCTGAAACTGGATTGTCGTGGCCAGAAGCTTTGCCACTAGTGTTGTACAGCATCAGAACCACTCCCAGGTCTCCTCTTAACCTATCACCCTTTGAAATTCTTTTTGGTCGACATCCTCATGTAATGATAGACCCCCAGGATGATTTGAAATGTAATAACGAAGTGACTGTGAAATATTTGGTTGGGATGAGCCAGCAGCTAAGAAATCAACAAAGAAATTTAAAGCTGGTGATTCCCGACCTACCGAACAGTAATTGTCATGACATTGAACCTGGGGATTATGTGATGATTCGAAATTTCTTACGCTCAGGTTGCCTCATAGACAGGTGGGAAGGACCATACCAAGTCTTGTTAACCAGCACAACAGCATTGAAGGTCACCGAAAGAGAGACTTGGATCCACTCGTCCCATTGCATAAAGGTTGCTGACCCGGAGAGAACTCGTGACAAAGAGCAGAGTGTAGAGAACCTCGTATCACTGGAGTGTCTGTTCCGGGAAAGTTCAGAGGCAGGACTGTTGAAGGGCATCTGAGCACAGAGAGTAACAAGATCTAGAACGGTTGTCGTACCATTTTCTTTTTTTTCACCTCCCGCTGCATTTTCCTTTCTTTTCTCCTTCTTATTTTCCTCCTATCCCCTAACGAAATGGATCGATCACAAGAGACTGCGTTTCGGTTCTGTTAGTAATTTTGGTTTTGATCAGGACAGTTTGCTTTGGTGAGGATCCCAGAGAGGTCGAGCAGGGATCTGGAATGGGTTCTTATGGCGAGTATGAATTTGTAGGATCTCAGGAGCAGCACATCACTTTAGTAAAGGCTGGCATCAGTAAGCGCTCTGGTAGTCAGGGAGCTCGAAGGCACTGTGAGGGGTTATTGTCTGATGAATATTGTATTTGTAGGAATTGTGAGAATATAGTAGAGGATGGGTGCATCCAGAGATGTCAGTCCAACCTTAATGTCGACATGGACCATCATCCATTGAGTGATTACCACTCACTAGTGGGTAAGGTCTTAAACCAGACAGAATGCTGGGTGTGCTCACAGGTACCTCAAGGTCAGAGCAAGTCAGGATTCGTACCATACCCTTTAGAAATAGATGAGGTACTCGAATTACGGGGTGGGAGACCGGTGGACAAGAAATTCAATATCTCTAGGCCCCCTAGTTTGAAGCTCCACCAGTATCATGTAGACAGGTCCTTATTATGTTTTAATATTTCCAATTACCAAAAACCGGGAAATTGGGAAGTGACGTGGAATAACCAGACAATGACCTTTTCAAACAGAGCTGTTAGGATACCCATAGACTCTGAACTTGTACGCCAAATAGCCAACAGTGGAAGGTATTTTCGGTATAGGTATACTCGTGGAAGCAAGACCGTGTGGGTTGGAAAAGTATCGCCAGGGTATTGTGCCCATATCATCCAGCCCGATACTTGTACTGAGCAGATGGGAGAACTAGGGATTGGTTTCTTTACTTGGAAAGTTTGTAATATGGTGATGTTATATTTTGTCCCCTATGTTCTCCCAGATGATGCCTATTTTATATGTGGGAGGAAGGCGTACAAGTGGCCCCGAGCTCAGAGGGATTGTGTTATATTGGGAGAGTACTCCTAAGTCATGTCATGACCATAACCCATGATAAGATGAAAGAAGTTCACCGCAGTGCTCAGGCTCCTTATACTCATACTCACTATGAACACATCATCAAGAGACACCTCATAGATAGGAGAGAGCACGTAGCCTCTGATTTGATCCACGAATCCACCGGGATTCAGTTCCTTCTCGCATTAGACATCACCCGTACTGCCAGAGGAACTATAAATTATAGGTATATCCATGCGCTAGCGAACTTGATAGATAATATCACTGAGATGTATGACGACACCTTCAGGTATACGGGAAGGGAGTTACAAGCTTACAAGAAGGAACTGATTCAGCACAGAATGGTCTTTAATTATGTCACAGCCGTGACAGGTGGGTACTGTGTTACTCTGGCAACTCAATATGGTGTGAAGTGCTGTACGTATATAGCACTGACGACCCCACGGAGATCATCGATCAAAAGATGGACGATATCTTGCAGTAGAAGTGGGAGTTCAGGAGGAAGCACAACCTTACCTTAGCGACTGTGAGTAATGAACTGACCGGCTGGGTCTCATGGTTGAACCCACGCAAATGGTTCTCAGGTTTAGGAGAGTGGTCTCAGAATGTCATTATGGGTGTTGGGAAGTTTCTCCTTTGTATCCTGGGAGTCGTTATAATTAGTGGTTCGATATTTAAGTGTGTTCGAATTCTAATGCGGCGCAAGCACGGCACAACTCTGATGAGTCTAAGGAGTGAGGGCGCTGTTATAGCAGCAGATTTAATTTATGACCCATCCATAGAGACAGCGTTATGATAAGGATTGCAAATGAATTCCATGGCCTGTTTCTTTCACCCGTTTTTTTCTTTTGTCTCCCCCTCTGCCCAGATACATCCATCCGGAAAAAGACGTCAGCCCTACCCAAAATGTTTATGTGAATGTATTTTATATATGTGTCTTATCTTCATCTCTGCAACCTCCAGTTAATGGCACACATAGTCGACTGGTGATATCCACATATACTAGCACTCACATATGTTTCCCCCTCCATGTATCATCAACTAAATGTGTACCCCATTTGTTGGAACAAGAAGCTGAAAAGAGCTCGGTAATGTTTGTTGGCCCATTTACAGACCCTTAATACGGGATGAGAAGGATTTAATGTATACTTCGCAATACCTCGAAGCTTATTACATATACGGCACGATGATACATGCACCTCAGACATGGATTCATACATACATGCTTTTTACTATCCCACTAGGTCATATATTTCTCACCTACAACTCTCCCCCGACCATCCAAACTTCTGTAGATATTGTGTAGATATTTTTCTGTTTATTGATTAGATAGTGGCAGTTATTGGTGACTGCCAAAGAGTGGACTGTCAAAGTCGGAAAATATTGCAGTACACACATCACGTACAAACTACACACAGATGGCCTCCACGCGTGTATTTGTTCTGCCGTGCGTGCACATATCCGCAATTTGCGTATGGTCGCTCCCGCAGTCCTGCGCATTAGCGCGTGGTATGGGTATTTACGGTAGAGTTTGTGAACACATGGAAAGCTATCAAAACACATTACATATTTAATCCAAATAGTGCACAATGTACACATAGTCTCCCTGCACCACATCAGTAAGTTACAGCAGTTTAAATGGTAACAGAACAAAGGGATTCACCTTTACAGGATAGGAGGGGACAGAACAAGGTTATAAGGTGGTGTTTGGTATCCAGCTGTAGGGTATTTTAAGGGTAACATTCCGGTGTTGGTCTGCAGCAGATCGCATGTTCCTGCGGATAGTTATGTGCAGGAGCAGAATATAGATATAAACTGTATTTACTGTACATTATGTATGCGGCGGAAATCCAGAGGAGACCACCCACAAGAGCAGTTGGAACAGACATCGCCCACCTATTCAAACCAACCTATGACCTCTCCTGTACTGTAAATGACCATCCCTGTGTCCAATGGACAAAGAGATTACAGTATCCATTGTGTTAGGTTTTGGAAGAATTGTATAAAGAGAGCCTGCTGCAGGCCTGGTCAGACACAAGACTCACAAAGTTATCTATCTAGACGACGGAGGAACAGACTGGGTAGCGCGGCGAAATCCAAACAAGTATGTAACATTGACTGTAACCATTATTCTATTGTATTGTATTGTATTGTATATATTGTAACCCCCTTTCAGTAATAATATGCTGTGGAGTCGGAACCCAGTAGTTTAATTACAATCTGGTGTCGTGACTTCCTTTCCCTGCTAAGGTTTAAAGTGTATTATTATCGCATTGCATAGCTGTTAAGGGTTTGCGGTGTATCTCTGGGTGTGTACGCGCTGTGTGTACTTTGTACCGTCAGCGCGGCGTTTGTGCGCAAAGTCCGTACACAGTACGGGACTCTTTACGCTAACAGCGTAAAGAGTATGTAGAGTGTATATTAAGTATAGCGGCCGCAGCGGCTATATGGTAAAGTGTATTTAAAGTGTGTTTAAGGTATAGCTTTTCATTCCTGTATATAAATCAGCATTCTCAAACATTGCAATGGTAAACAATATGTGATTAAATAACGCTCATAGGGGGTTATTCACAGATGAACGCAGATCGCTGTGCTCACAGCCAGATCTGCATTCATCTCTGCACATGCTGAGGGCCGCCCAACACAGGGCAAGGCCACCAAGCATGTGTAAGGCCACCTCCCAATGTGTCCGCAATTTAATTTCGGATGCATCGTAACTAAAGTTGACCCCTGACAGTGCAGCCTGCAAACAGTCAGCAGCCATTTTTTTTACGGAGCAGCTGCGTTTGACGTCATGCAGACGCCCCGAAAACAGGCCCGGACACATTTTTCTGATGACGCTCCACACAACGCTGTAACCTTGCCCTTGCAACGCCGACACCTGTCAATCACATTGCAGTCGCATCCATCGGGGATGCCGGGGACGCTATTGCGGCAGGGTCTGAATGACCCCCATAGAGTGCAACCTTTAAAGAAAAGAAAAGATAACCGTCCTCTCCAAAAACAGTTCCAAATAGCAGATTACTTGATGTATGGTTCTCCCTTAGTGATCATATATTCCTCAAGAGAAACAAAAATAATTTCATAGTGTAAACAAGCTTTATAACGAGAGCCTGCACCTTAGGTGAAAAATTCATAGGATTTGAACAGTCCAAGAACAGTTAATATATGGAAGGTTCACCTTATTCTCCACTTTGGTAATGAGGTTACCCTTATATTATCCTCAACACAGAGGATTAAATAGCTCAGTGATTACACAATCTTCCCGCGAAACAGTGCTTCAATACGACAGCCCAATCCAAGATATTTTAATTTTTAATAAACACCCTTATGTATTGGGCTGTCCTATTTAAGCACTGTTTCCAGGGAAGATTGTCTAATCACTGTGGTATGAGGATAATATAAAGGTAACCTCATTACCAAAGGGGAGAATAAGGTGTACCTTCCCGCTATTAACTGATCTTGGCACTGGCTGTACCGGGCTGCGTCTTTTGTCGCCCCATATTCTTTGAATGGGGCGTGAGAGCGTCTAAGACACACACACGGTGGTGTTCAAGTACATCGCGGCAAACAAGCTGCATTTGCACCTTGATGTAGCCATTATGAGCGTGGCTACATCTGTACATGAAGCATTACTTTATTACACTTATTAAGCTCCAGTTAATTAATAATTATTTCTCAGAGCTTTAATCAAATCATAAGGCTTTGTGACCATGGATGCTGAGAGTAGTTGTGAATATGGGGGTGACACCGATATTATTGTGTCTAGGGGCGGCCTAACCCTTAAGTCCGCCTCTGTACATAGCTATACAGTATATAGAAAAGTGGTGTACTACTGTACAGTATCTTTGACTAATTTAAGTTGTAATTATGTTGTGAGATAAGTCAACCAGTAACTGAAGGCTTCCCCCAAAGTATCAGCCTTGGTACAGTAGCTGGTAAAATAATGGCGAGTAAGTCATTTTTAAGACATACAGGGTATATTTACTAAAGGTTGATTTGTGTATAGCCACAATCTTTGGTCGACTTAGCAAATAAGTGATTTACTAAAAGCAAAATTCGCCTTCTATATGACATTATAGTACAAACTTTTTAACCCCAACTGTGCTAGGGATTCTGCATGTCTGTGGCTGATCTTGTATACAGTATCAGGAAAAGTTATTCTGACTCCTGCAAAGCAGGGGTTAAAGTGGGGGGGAACAAGGTTGAACTCAGTTCCACCACTTGTAATGGTAGGGGGAACTAGTTCCACCACCTCCATTTCCCTGCACAGTAATTCCAATAGAAAACCCGTCCCATCACCTACGTCAAAAGATGAAGCAGGTGGTGCTAGTGTTATTGACGAGCTGCAGCTACCTCCCCTTTCCTCAGGTCCTGGTGGCTTCATGGTCCTCCTCCATCTACAGCCCACCCCTCTTGGTACTCACACATGCTGTGTCTGTTTGACAGCATTATGCATCTTGAAGACAAGATAAGAGGGGTCTGGAGGGACAAGAGTTGTGGGGAAGCTGCAGGAGGGATACAGAGCATGGAGCCAGGCCCGGCGCTACCCACTCAGCGAAGGGATGCAGTGCAGGGAGGCGCTGGGACAGAGAGGCGCTTTCCCTGCTCTGAATCCCTTCACTGCTGCGCCGTCCTGTCCCCCCTGCTGCTGCTGTGTCTGTCACTGTATGACAGTCACTGGCAGCAGCGCCTGCAGAATCAAATACCTCCTGCCTCCCCTCCCCGTGTGACAGCAGCTGAGTACGGGACAGAAGGGGGCGGAGCTAAACGGACCGAAAGGGGGCGGGGCTAAACGGGACAGAAGGGGCGGAGCTACACTGACCAGGCTGCAGTACAGAGGGAGACTGGCTTAGGTAAGTGGTGTGTGTGTGTGTGTGTGTGTGTGTGTGTGTGTGTGTGTGTGTGTGTGTGTGTGCATATGGTGGGTGGGTGTGTATGTGTGTGTATATATGTGTGAATTGTGTGTGTGAGGTATGTCTGCGTACGCGCACTTTATGGACGCTAGTACTGGGGGGGGGCATTACGTATAATGACGCTACTACTGGGGGAGACCATTACATGCAAGGACGCTACTACTACTGGGGGGGCATTACGTATAAGGACGCTACTACTACAGGGGGGCATTACGTGAAACTACGCTACTACTGGGGTGGCCATTATTTATAAGGACGATACTACTACTAGGGGGGAATTACGTATAAGGATGTTACTACTACTGTGGGTGCACTACGTATAAGGATGCTACTACTACAGGGGGGGCTTTACGCGTAACGACGCTACTACTACTGGGAGGGTGCATTACGTATAAGGACGCTACTACAGGGGGGGCATTATGCGTAACAACGCTACTACTGCTGGGGGGGGGCATTACTTATAAGGACGCTACTAGTACTACGGGGGAATTACATATAAGGAGGCTTCTACTGGGGGTGCATTATGTATAAGGACGCTACTACTACTGTGGGGCATTACGTATATGGACGATACTACTATTATGGGGAACTACGTATAAGGACGCTTTTACTATTGGGGGTGCACTACGTATAAGGACGCTACTACTGCTGGGGGGGGGCATTACGTATAAGAACGCTACTACTACTACTTGGGGGCATTATATATAAGGACGCTACTATTACTTGGGGGGCATTACGTATAACAATGCTACCACTACTAGAGGGGCATTACGTATAAGGATGCTACTACTGGGGGGGCATTATGCATAAGGACGCTACTACTACGGGGGGGGGCATTACATGTAAAGATGCTACTACTGGGGGGGCCATTACGTATAAGGACGCTACTAGTACTGTGGGGGGGCATTACGTATAAGGACGCTACTACTACTAGGGGGGAATTACGTACAAGGACGCTTCTACTACTGGGGGTGCACTACGTATAAGGACGCTTCTACTACTGGGGGGGGGCATTACGTATATAAGGACGCGTCTACTACTGGGGGTGCACTACGTATAAGGATGCTACTACTACTCTGGGTGCATTATGTATAAGGATGCTACTACTACTGGGGGGCACTACGTATAAGGATGCTACTACTACTGGGGGGCATTATGTATAAGGATGCTACTACTACTGTGAGTGCATTATGTATAAGGGTGCTGCTACTACTGGGGGGGCATTATGTATAAGGGTGCTACTACTACTGGGGTGCATTACATATAAGGACGCTACTACTACGGGTGGGGCATTACGTATAAGATTAATAAGATTGTGCTACATTGTGGCGTAATTTTAAATGGGGGTACTATTGTGTGGCCATGCCCCTTAGTTGTGAGACCACACCCCTTTTCCCGGCGCACGCCAACGGAATATGGGAGGGCGCAATTTTATAGTTTGCAGGGGGGCGCCGAACACCCTAGCACCGGCCCTGCATGGAGCTGCTGTAGAAACACAGGCACTGAGCTGCTGGAGTGACAGAGACATAAATGTGTAAGGGGCACTACTGTGGGCATTTTGTGTATAAGCGATACTACTACTGTGGGCATTTTGTGTATAAGTGGCACTTCTGTGGGCATTATGGGGGTCATTCCGAGTTGATCGTAGCTGTGCTAAATTTAGCACAGCTACAATCGTTAACTCAGACATGCGGGGGTTGCCCAGCACAGGGCTAGTCCGCCCCGCATGTCAGTCCCTGCCCCATCGCACCAGTACAAAAGCATCACACAGCGGCGATGCTTTTGTACTGGAAGAGTAGCTCCCTACCATCGCAGCTCCTGCACGCTGGCAGGGAGCTACTCGTCGCTGCTAGGGTCGCAGCGGCTGCGTGTGATGTCACGCAGCCTCTGCAGCCCGCCCCTTCCTGGGCCGGGCACGCCTGCATTGCACGGACCACGCCACAGAAACGGCGGCTAAACACCACTGGCCTACCCCCTCCCACCCAGCGACCGCCTCTGCCTGTCAATCAGGCAGAGGCGATCACCGGCTTAACACAGCCGTCGGCCGTCTGGCATGCACCGGCGCATGCACACCTCAGACCTGATTGCTGCTGTGCAAACATGCACAGCACCGGTCAGGTCTGAATCAGCCCCAATGTGAGGAGGGTAGGTGGCGGGGTAAATGAGTTCCACCACCTCTCCAGGACCACTTTAAGCCCTGTTGCAAAGAAAATCGGAATCTCTGACCAAACAAACTAAGTAAAGAGCAAACACTGTATTTCATCTTGTCTTTCAATAATATAACACCTAACATCTTAATTCAAATAAATAGGAGCGCTACAGTCAATTTTTGGGTGAGTTTGCCTACAGTGTTGGTGGTGTCAGACCTGATAAAAATGTAGAAATGCGGTCCTGATAAAAACATGGATATTCAAATATGCAGTGAAATGTGGAAAAATAGTAAAATAAATAAATATAAAATGATTGGATAGATACACAATGCAAAAAATAAATAAATGCAAATAAGAATAAAGTAATCATAAAATTAAAATTAAAAAAATATAGCAAAATGATCAGTAGTGCTGGAATAAAGTAGACCGGTAGCGGAATGAGGGATGTCCCTAGAAAAAGGATAAGACCTAGAGGTAGGAATGCAAATGATTAATATAAGAAAGGGTACAGAAAGTGGAAGTAGTGTGAAGTGATGGGGCAGTAGTGGAGTAAGGTAGTATGGGAGCAGATGTGGCGGGTCAAGCCCAGCGTGGAGTGCAAGGGTAAAGACGAGCACTGTAGGGGTAGCTGGGATAGACTGTTGTATTGTGTACTGACTGACTACTAGAGATGAAGGGGGTGAAGTGTTGCACTGCTTGAAGGGATGCCGCGTGGCTGAAAGATGGTGGCGGCTGAGCCGGATTAAGGGCCTTCATTAGGTTTGTTGGGAAACAAAAAAAGCACACTAATGGACAAAACCATATTGCACTGCGGTGGGGCAGATGTAACACGTGCAGGAAGATTTAGATTTGGATGGAATGTGTTCAAACTAAACTCTAAATTGCAGTGTAAAAATAAGGCAGCCAGTATTTACCCTGCACAGAAACAATATAACCCACACAAATCTACAGGGCCCTAGCCAAGATACAGGTTTGGGGCCTCCCTATTAATGTCAAGAGATGGAATGCAGTGCAATCATAATTATGTCGACACAGCACTACTGTGTGCCATAACATGCATAAGGGGCACTAATGTGCGACTTACATGAATAAAGGACACTACTGTGCGCTGTAATTTGAATTGGAGGTAATATTGTGTAGCTACACCTTCCCACCAAGACAACCTCCCTTGTCTGGGGCGCACCTTTGTTGCATGCTGTTTCTATTTCAAATTTGGGGGTGACAAAGCTCTTGCTGGCACAAGGCACCAAAATATCTAATTATGGCTCTGTGGATGAGGATTGCTATGGGTGAGTTAGGATGGGTGTTGCTGACTGCTGCTGTGATCACTGCTGCTGGGTGATAGATGCTGTCCTGGGAGTGGGGTGCTGGGTCATAGGAGGAACTAGCCTATGCTATTCTGTTACTGATCTGGTCACATCACTTGCTATTCTGCCACTGGACTGGTCACATCACTTGCTATTCTGCCCCTGAACTGGTCACATCACTTGCTATTCTGCCCCTGGACTGATCTCATCACTTGCTATTCTGCCACTGGACTGGTCACATCACTTGCTATTCTGCCACTGGACTGGTCACATCACTTGCTATTCTGCCCCTGGACTGGTCACATCACTTGCTATTCTGTTACTGATCTGGTCACATCAAGTGCTATTCTGCCACTGGACTGGTCACATCACTTGCTATTCTGCCCCTGAACTGGTCACATCACTTGCTATTCTCTTACTGATCTGGTCACATCACTTGCTATTCTGCCCCTGGACTGGTCACATCACTTGCTATTCTGCCACTGGACTGGTCACATCACTTGCTATTCTGCCACTGGACTGGTCACATCACTTGCTATTCTGCCACTGGACTGATCTCATCACTTGCTATTCTGCCACTGGACTGATCTCATCACTTGCTATTCTGCCACTGGACTGGTCACATCACTTGTTATTCCACCACTGGACTTGTCACATCACTTGCTATTCCACCACTGGACTGGTCACATCACTTGCTATTCTGCCACTGGACTGGTCACATCACTTGCTATTCTGCCCCTGAACTGGTCACATCACTTGCTATTCTCTTACTGATCTGGTCACATCACTTGCTATTCTCTTACTGATCTGGTCACATCACTTGCTATTCTGCCCCTGGACTGGTCACATCACTTGCTATTCTGCCACTGGACTGGTCACATCACTTGCTATTCCGCCACTGGACTGGTCACATCACTTGCTATTCTGCCACTGGACTGATCTCATCACTTGCTATTCTGCCACTGGACTGATCTCATCACTTGCTATTCTGCCACTGGACTGGTCACATCACTTGCTATTCTGCCACTGGACTTATCTCATCACTTGCTATTCTTCCACTGGACTGGTCACATCACTTGTTATTCCACCACTGGACTTGTCACATCACTTGCTATTCCGCAACTGGACTGGTCACATCACTTGCTATTCTGCCACTGGACTGGTCACATCACTTGCTATTCTGCCACTGTACTGATCTCATCACTTGCTATGCTGCCACTGGACTGGTTACATCACTTGTTATTCCACCACTGGACTTGTCACATCACTTGCTATTCTGCCTCTGGACTGGTCACATCACTTGCTATTCTGCCACTGGACTTGTCTCATCACTTGCTATTCTGCCACTAGACTGGTCACAATACTTGCTATTCTGCCACTGGACTGATCTCATCACTTGCTATTCTGCCACTGAACTGGTCACATCACTTGTTATTCCACCACTGGACTGATCTCATCACTTGCTATTCTGCCACTGGACTGGTCACATCACTTGTTATTCCACCACTGGACTGATCTCATCACTTGCTATTCTGCCACTGGACTGGTCACATCACTTGCTATTCTGCCCCTGAACTGGTCACATCACTTGCTATTCTCTTACTGATCTGGTCACATCACTTGCTATTCTGCCCCTGGACTGGTCACATCACTTGCTATTCTGCCACTGGACTGGTCACATCACTTGCTATTCTGCCACTGGACTGGTCACATCACTTGTTATTCCACCACTGGACTGATCTCATCACTTGCTATTCTGCCACTGGACTTGTCACATCACTTGCTATTCTGCCCCTGAACTAGTCACATCACTTGCTATTCTCTTACTGATCTGGTCACATCACTTGCTATTCTGCCCCTGGACTGATGTCATCACTTGCTATTCTGCAACTGGACTGGTCACATCACTTGCTATTCTGCCACTGGACTGGTCACATCACTTGCTATTCTGCCACTGGACTGATCTCATCACTTGCTATTCTGCCACTGGACTGGTCACATCACTTTTTATTCCACCACTGGACTTGTCACATCACTTGCCTATTCCGCCACTGGACTGGTCACATCACTTGCTATTCTGCCACTGGACTGGTCTCATCACTTGCTATTCTGCCACTGGACTGGTCACAATACTTGCTATTCTGCCACTGGACTGATCTCATCACTTGCTATTCTGCCACTGGACTGGTCACATCACTTGTTATTCCACCACTGGACTGATCTCATCACTTGCTATTCTGCCACTGGACTGGTCACATCACGTGCTATTCTGCCCCTGAACTGGTCACATCACTTGCTATTCTCTTACTGATCTGGTCACATCACTTGCTATTCCACCACTGGACTGGTCACATCACTTGCTATTCTGCCACTGGACTGACCTCATCACTTGCTATTCTGCCACTGGACTGGTCACATCACTTGTTATTCCACCACTGGACTGGTCACATCACTTGCTATTCCGCCACTGGACTGGTCACATCACTTGCTATTCTGCCACTGGACTGGTCACATCACTTGCTATTCCGCCACTGGACTGGTCGCATCACTTGTTATTCCACCACTGGACTTGTCACATCACTTGCTATTCTGCCACTGGACTGGTCTCATCACTTGCTATTGTGCCACTAGACTGGTCACAATACTTGCTATTCTGCCACTGGACTGATCTCATCACTTGCTATTCTGCCACTGGACTGGTCACATCACTTGCTATTCTGCCGCTGGACTGGTCACATCACTTGCTATTCTGCCACTGGACTGGTCACATCACTTGCTATTCTGCCCCTGAATTGGTCACGTCACTTGCTATTCTCTTACTGATCTGGTCACATCACTTGCTATTCTGCCCCTGGACTGGTCACATCACTTGCTATTCTGCCACTAGACTGGTCACATCACTTGCTATTCCGCCACTGGACTGGTCACATCAATTGCAATTCTGCCCCTGGACTGATCTCATCACTTGCTATTCTGCCACTGGACTGGTCACATTACTTGCTATTCTGCCACTGGACTGGTCACATCACTTGCTATTCCGCCACTGGACTGGTCACATCACTTGCTATTCTGCCCCTGGACTGATCTCATCACTTGCTATTCTGCCACTAGACTGGTCACATCACTTGCTATTCCGCCACTGGACTGATCTCATCACTTGCTATTCTGCCACTGGACTGGTCACATCACTTGTTATTCCACCACTGGACTTGTCACATCACTTGCTATTCCACCACTGGACTGGTCACATCACTTGCTATTCTGCCACTGGACTGGTCACATCACTTGCTATTCTGCCACTGGACTGATCTCATCACTTGTTATTCCACCACTGGACTTGTCACATCACTTGCTATTCTGCCTTTGGACTGATCTCATCACTTGCTATTCTGCCACTGGACTGGTCACATCACTTGCTATTCCGCCACTGGACTGATCTCATCACTTGCTATTCTGCCACTGGACTGGTCACATCACTTGTTATTCCACCACTGGACTTGTCACATCACTTGCTATTCCGCCACTGGACTGGTCACATCACTTGTTATTCCACCACTGGACTGGTCACATCACTTGCTATTCTCCCACTGGACTGATCTCATCACTTGCTATTCTGCCACTGGACTGGTCACATCACTTGTTATTCCACCACTGGACTGATCTCATCACTTGCTATTCTGCCACTGGACTGGTCACATCACTTGTTATTCCACCACTGGACTTGTCACATCACTTGCTATTCCGCCACTGGACTGGTCACATCACTTGCTATTCTGCCACTGGACTGATCTCATCACTTGCTATTCTGCCACTGGACTGGTCACATCATTTGCTATTCTGCCACTGGACTGGTCACATCACTTGCTATTCTGCCACTGGACTGGTCACATCACTTGCTATTCTGCCACTGGACTAGTCACATCACTTGCTATTCTGCCACTGGACTGGTCACATCACTTGCTATTCTGCCACTAGACTGATCTCATCACTTGCTATTCTGCCACTGGACTGGTATCATCCCTTGCTATTCTGCCACTGGACTGGGGAAGGTTTATGCATACTCCGGGGGGTTTATGCTATAGACAGGGAAGGGGGGGTATGGTTAGGCACCACCGGGGGAGTATTATGGATAGACACTAAGGGGGGAAGTTTAAGTTTAGGATGCGGGAAGGGGGGGTGGGTAGGTTTAGGCACCACCGGGGGAGGTTAGGGACCAATAAGGGAGGTTAGGGTTAGGCTACGGACAGGAAGGGTTAGGGGGTAGGGGAGGGAGGTTATGGTACCTAACGCAACCCTATCGGCATTGCCATGATCAGGATGCCAGCATCGGGATACTGACCGCCGGCATCCCGACTGCCGGCTTTTCATACTGAATCCCCTTGGATTATCTGTAGTAGACACCATCTGTAGAGTGGTAACACATATTTATATTAATATTTTACTGTGCATTACAATATTCTAACTTTGGTATCCTGTGGCACAGTATATTATCAATAAATTGAGACATAAGGGTATATGCAATAGCGGGCGAATTGGCAAAATAGGCGAATTCCGGGCCGTTTTCGCCTCCAAAAATCAATTCGCCTATGCAGTGCAGTCATTTTTCGCAAAAAAACGGCCCGTCAAAATTCGCCTTTTCTCAATTCGCCTTTTTCCGAATTCGCCTTTTCTGCAATGGTACAGATGCTGCAATTCGCCTCCAGCATATTCAATTCAAGTTTGGAAATTCGCCTGCAGTGCTTTTAGACAGCAAATTCGCGATTTTCACTCCGCCACACTTTGGAGGGTGAAAACAAATAAAAAATTTTTAAACATGTTTTTTTTTGTGTTTTTTTTTTTAGGAATAGCAGATCTATTTATATTAGAAGGGATTAGGTTTTTTTTTTTTTTTTGGGGGAGGCACAAATATTATTTATATATTTTTTAAAATAATATTTTTATTGTTTTATTTTTTTTATTGCTGGAACGGTAAAATCCGGGAAAAAAATGGCGTGGGGTCCCCCCTCCAAAGCATAACCAGCCTCGGGCTCATTGAGCTGGTCCTGGTTCTAAAAATGCGGGGAAAAAATTGACAGGGGATCCCCCGTATTTTTAAAACCAGCACCGGGCTCTGCGCCTGGTGCTGGTGCCAAAAATACGGGGGACAAAACGAGTAGGGGTCCCCCGTATTTTTAACACCAGCATCGGGCTCCACTAGCTGGACAGATAATGCCACAGCCGGGGGTCACTTTTATACAGTGCCCTGCGGCCGTGGCATCAAATATCCAACTAGTCACCCCTGGCCGGGGTACCCTGGGGGAATGGGGACCCCTTCAATCAAGGGGTCCCCCCCCCCCAGCCACCCAAGGGCCAGGGGTGAAGCCCGAGGCTGTCCCCCCCCATCCAATGGGCTGCGGATGGGGGGGCTGATAGCCTTTGTGTTCAAAAAAAAAGATATTGTTTTTTCCATTAGTACTACAAGTCCCAGCAAGCCTCCCCTGCAAGCTGGTACTTGGAGAACCACAAGTACCAGCATGCGGGAGAAAAACGGGCCCGCTGGTACCTGTAGTTCTAATGGAAAAAAAATACCCAAATAAAAACAGGACACAGACACCGTCGACAGTAAAACTTTATTACACACTGCCGACACACACATACTTACCTATGTTCACACGCCGACATCGGTCCTCTTCTCCATGTAGAATCCCGGGGTACCTGAAAATAAAAGATCAATTATACTCACCTCAACAGGCTCCAGAGATAAATCCACGGACTTGGCAAAAAAAGAAAGCGCATTTACCCGCACCAAAAACGGACTGAAAGGTGTCCCATGCTGACACATGGGACACCTATCCACGATTAAGATCTGTCAGTGACAGTTGTCACTGACAGGTCTCTAAGCCAATCAGGAAGCGCAACTTCGTTGCGCTAACCTGATTGGCTGATCGCTGTGACAGCGCATCGCACAGCTCCCTCCATTATATTCAATGGTGGGAACTTAGCGGCTAGCGGTGAGGTCACCCGCCGGTCAGCGGTGACCGGCGGGTGACCCCACCGCTAGCCGCTAAGTTCCCACCATTGAATATAATGGAGGGAGCTGTGCGATGCGCTGTCACAGCGATCAGCCAATCAGGTTAGCGCAACGAAGTTGCGCTTCCTGATTGGCTTAGAGACCTGTCAGTGACAACTGTCACTGACAGATCTTAATCGTGGATAGGTGTCCCATGTGTCAGCATGGGACACCTTTCAGTCCGTTTTTGGTGCGGGTAAATGCGCTTTCTTTTTTTGCCAAGTCCGTGGATTTATCTCTGGAGCCTGTTGAGGTGAGTATAATTGATCTTTTCTTTTCAGGTATCCGTGGATTCTACATGGAGAAGAGGACCGATGTCGGCGTGTGAACATAGGTAAGTATGTGTGTGTCGACGTATGAAATAAAGTTTTACTGTCGACGGTGTGTGTGTCCTGTTTTTATTTGGGTATTTTTTTCCCAGTAGTACTACAGGTACCAGCGGGCCCGTTTTTCTCCCGCATGCTGGTACTTGTGGTTCTCCAAGTACCAGCTTGCAGGGGAGGCTTGCTGGGACTTGTAGTACTAATGGAAAAAACAATATCTTTTTTTTTGAACACAAAGGCTATCAGCCCCCCCATCCGCAGCCCATTGGATGGGGGGGGACAGCCTCGGGCTTCACCCCTGGCCCTTGGGTGGCTGGGGGGGGGGGACCCCTTGATTGAAGGGGTCCCCATTCCCCCAGGGTACCCCGGCCAGGGGTGACTAGTTGGATATTTGATGCCACGGCCGCAGGGCACTGTATAAAAGTGACCCCCGGCTGTGGCATTATCTGTCCAGCTAGTGGAGCCCGATGCTGGTGTTAAAAATACGGGGGACCCCTACTCGTTTTGTCCCCCGTATTTTTGGCACCAGCATCAGGCGCAGAGCCCGGTGCTGGTTTTAAAAATACGGGGGATCCCTGCCCGATTTTTCCCCTGCATTTTTAGAACCAGGACCAGCTCGATGAGCCCGAGGCTGGTTATGCTTTGGAGGGGGGACCCCACGCCATTTTTTTTTCGGGTTTTTCCCCGTTTTTTCCCGTTTTTTAAAATCGCGGTAAAATCCGCAAAATCGGCCGATTTTCGCCCGCGACTCTGGCGAATCCGTTTTTCATTGCATATGGTGAATTCCGGAAGCCACCTTCCGGAATTCACCTGGCGAATTTGGTCGAATTGAAAAAACGGCGATAATTGCCGCGATTTCGCCCGCTATTGCATATACCCCATAGAAAGTATACAATTATAAAAACCCATTCTTCTGTTTATGTAAGCAAGCAAGCAAACCTTCGCATAAATAGTCTTAATAAATCATTATGTAGCATTATCGAGGTTGCTGTTAGTTACATGGACACTAATATCTAGGACTAGTGTACAAAAAAAAGCCATTAGATGTCAATGAACACCATCTGTATTTCAATTACTGTACAACCAATGTAATACAAGTTCATAGTGATATTGTTATTTATGCAATTAGTAGAGAGTTACACCAAATACACTGGGATGGAAGGGCTGTTAATCTTATAATCACTTAAATCAAATTTAATGCAATGTAATTTACTAATCTGTTTAGATTTAGTCTATATTTAAATCTAGTCTGTGTGACATGAATCAGGTCATTACTTGATTGCTACGCTGCATATGCATAGACAAGATAGACTATTAGGGGTAAATTTACTAAGATGGGAGTTCTATTGAAGATGGGATATTGCCCATAGCAACCAATCAGATTCTACTTCTCATTTATCTAGCACCTTCTAGAAGATAATACCTGAAATCTGATTGGTTGCTTTTGGCAACATCTCGTCTCAAATAGAACTCCCATCTTAGTAAATTTACCCCTTAGTGTTTGGGACCCAGAACTTAATATTAATGCCCACTGTAGATGTGTAACAACAAAATCAGGACAACACTTGCAGCATGAATGTAATACAGGTCTTTACTCAGCATGAGCCAGACAGACAGTGGAAGTAACAGGAGACAAACAGGAAGTGAGTCACCTCGGCATGACATCATCTCCCATGATGCACAGTTTACATCCCCTCTTTTAAACTGGAAGTATGCAGAACATAGATGAAACAAATACAGCAAAGTGACAATGTTAGGCGTGAACAAAAGAAAAGACATTGGCCCTCATTCCGAGTTGTTCGCTCGCTGCTAATTTTAGCAGAATTGCTAATAGGCTAAAATCCGGCAGTTCTGCGCATGCGTATGCATCTCAGGGCGCACGCGCTAAGCAAATTTACACAAAACTATGCTATTTTACTCACAGGTGAACGAAGCTTTTCAATCGCTCTGCTGATTGACAGGAAGTGGGTGTTTCTGGGCGGAAACTGGCCGTTTTTCAGGGAGTTTGCTAAAAAAGGGGTAAAAACGCAGGAGTGGCTGGTGAAATGGAGGAGTGGCTGGTCGGACGCTGGGCATGTTTGTGACGTCAAACCAGGAACTAAACGAACTGAGGTGATTGCAATCTAGGAGTAGGTCTGGAGCTACTCATAAACTGCAAGGAAATTGCTTTCGTTAGCAATTCTGCTAATATTAGCAGAATTGCTAATCTTTCGTTAGCAATTGCTATTCTTTTGTTAGCAATTTTGCTATGCTAAGATACACTCCCAGAGGGCGGCGTCTTTGTGTTTGCATTTCTGCTAAAAGTAGCTAGCGAGCGCACAACTCGGAATGAGGGCCATTATACAATAAAGTCTTGGAATTTTGGGTTGGGTTTGGACACACGGCCCGATCTGGTAATGGTACACTGGGAACCTATAGGCATGTCCACTGTGACACCAGAGGGCTCTATTACTTCAGAAGTGGTCTCTGAGGAAGGACTGTCCATGCAATGCGAATCATCACTGACATTGGTTGCAGCTGTGTTAGAAACTGATGAGTCAGGCTGTGTAGAGCTTTCTTCAGGTACACTTAACAGATGGCGGCGGTTGCGTTCATAGAGGGCATTATACGACTCTACCACGTAGCTATCTGGATGACCTGCAGGATGCTGAACCACTGCCATTCTGTCAAATCCTTGCTCGGTTTGCATGCGGACAGGCTGGCCTGGAGACAGTGGGGGCAGGCGATATGCTGATCTGTCATAAGAAGCTTTGGCAGCCATTCTGTTCTTGCTGATATTCTCCCGTACCTGTGGCTCTACTCTGGGTTGCAGGAATTGTTTTGCCATTGGGATGCCTGTGCGGGTGCACCGTGCTAATAGGCACTGTGCAAGGGATGGGGCGTGTTTCTCAAGTTTAACAGTGCCAAGTATATGTCCGATCCATCTCGTGCACACTTCTTCATTAGGTGCTTTGCAGAGCGGACTGCACACTCTGCCAATCCATTTGACTGTGGGTAGTTTGAACTACTAGTGCTGGAAGTCCCATGTATTCGCAAAGTTCTTGAACTCTCTACTCTTGAATTGCATGGCATTATCAGTGATCAGCTACTGTGGGGTGCCATTTGCTGCAAAGTGTCTCTTCAGCTTTGCAATGACCATTTGACTTGTGGTGCTGGGCAAGTAGTTTATCTCAAACCATCCTGAATAGGAGTCAACTAGTACCAGGTACTCCTTCCCCCTCAATTCGAATAGATCAGCCGCAAGAATGGACTACGGAAGATCAGGACTGTCATAGAGCAGCATAGGCTCCCGTGGCAGGTGTGGATGCAAGGCATTGCAGGGTGCACAAAATGAGACAGCACAGTCAATGTCACTGTACATGGAGGGCCAGAACTTTGTTTCACGGACCCTACGCTTGGTAGCCTCCAGGCCGGCATGGCCCTGGTGCATCTGCTGGGTGTAGAACTTCTGAGGGGCAGCCGGAATCACAAAGCGATGACCCCGCAGGATGACACCATCAGACATGGTGAGCTCATCTCTCATACAGTAGAAGGAGCGAAAGCAGTGCAGTAGTTCCTTGGAAGAGGATGGCCAGCCGTTGAGAATAACAGCAGAAAGACACTGGCAAAGATAATCCACAAGTGTAGCAGCACGCAGCTCTTTCAGCCGCTTGGTAGGGAGCACCTCCACAGCCATGACCTCATAGTCATCCACAGCAGCGTTCATGTCAGTAGTCGAAAGGAAGGCTCGAGACAGAGCATCAGTAATGTACATTTCTTTGCCTCGCTTATATATGACATCCAGGTTGTACCACTGCAGCTTGAGCATCATGCCCTGAATATGGGAAGAAGCAGAGTGGATGGGCTTCTTCAGTATGGTGATGAGAGGCTGATGGTCGGTTTTCACTGTGACAGGACGGCCATAGATGAAGTCATGGAAATGGTTGCAGGCGAACACCAGTGCCAACAGTTCTTTCTCAGTTTGTGTATACCTGTTTTCAGTGTCAGTGAGAGCCCTGGAAGCAAAAGCCACTGATAATGCGGTGTTGGAGGCACACAGCCCCTAGACCACTCTGTGAAGCGTCAGCAGAGGACTACCGGATCATGCACGTTGAAGTATTGCAGGACCGGTGGATTTGTCAGCATTGTCTTCAATCGATCAACAGCAGCCGTGTGTGCGTCCAGCCAGCACCATTTCTGAGTCCTGGTGGAGTAGCTGCCGCAAAGGTGCTGTGGTTTCACTGTATTGCGGAACAAATTTAGATAGGTTGTTGGTCATCCCTGGGAAGCGCTGCAGTGCCTGTTGGTCAGACGGAAGCAGCATTTGCTGGATGGCAGTGATTTTAATCGGGTCCGGTTTGACGCCTTGACTAGTGAGCACGTGGCCCATGTACGCCACTTCTGTAACTCTAAACTTGCATTTGTCTGGGTTGAGCTTGAGGTTCAAAGCACAGGCCCGTTCAAGTACCTGGTACAGCCGCTGGTCGTGTTCTTCCTTGGTGCGGCCCCATGACAGGATGTCATCGACGATGATTTCACAGGGATAGCCTGCAAACAGTTGCTCGATGCAATGCTGGAAGACCTCACTGCCAGTAGTGATTCCATAGGGCATGCGAAGGAAGACATACCACCCTATCAAGGTCATGAAAGCGATAAGCAGGGACGAAACTCTGTCCAAAGGGATTTGCCAGAATCCGCACTTTGCATCCAGGGTACTGAAAACTGTGGCATGTCAGCAATCACTTGCTCGATGGTGCGAAGAGGGTTATATGGATGCAGCAGTGCTTTGTTCAAGTGTACTGGATCAATACAAAGATGTACAGTCCCATCCTTTTTTTATGCGGCCACCATGGCGGACACCCACTATGTTGCTTCCTCTATGGGGGCAATTAAGACATTCTGTGGATCTCTTTAATTATTTTGTCTTTCATTGCGATAGGAGCCCTCCGGGGGGTATCCAGCCTCATATGGTACACAACAGGAAGCTTGCCAAGTGTACTGCAATCAAATAAATCCTGAAAGTCTGTTATCTCCGGGACGGTCATCTGTATTGTGTGTACCTCAGGCCCCAATTTGAGAAGGCCTAGCTTCATACTGTCAGGGAGGCCTAGCAGTGGTTTAACCATGCCTTGTAAGTGATGTGATTATCATTTTAAAAAAACATACGAGTTCAGCCGACATCCCGCTCAGCCGCTGGACTCGTAAGCAAATGCTTAGTCTTTGGTGGGAAGAATCGAAATATAACTTTCCCAAAGTTTGAAGAATTTAGCTACTCTAGATTCTTTGTCTAAGGATGCCTCACTCCAATCAATTCATAATAGATCAAATACTTTTTCTTTAAATAATGAGAGTGAGGGTGTTTCTGGATGATCCAGACTTGTAGGATAGTCTTTTTAGCTGCAGAAGTCAAGATTAATAATAGTTTATGACAACCCGGGACACTCGTTGACCTTGAAGCAGGATACCTAGAATAGCACATTTAGGAGCAAATGGTATGTAAATGACGAGATTGCCTAAGACATATCTATAGACTCTAAACCAGTAGGGACTAACTCTTGGACAGGATCTGCAATTTGTTAGGATTCGTGGGAGGGTCTAAGGTTTTATTAAAGCTCCTCCAGCTCTATGGAGAAAACTGGGAGGTCAGTATGTTTTGATTCATTTTTACATGTGAGGGCCAATGTTTTTTTTTTCTTTTGGGGTAAAATGTGTTTTATTTTTTTCCTGTGGGGGCTATTGTATTTTTTTTCTTTCCTGTTGAGGGTCAATTTGTTGTTTTTTTCCTGTGGGAGCCAGTGTGTGTGGTTTTCTTTTATTGAGGCAAACATGTTTGTTTTGGGGGGCGTTTCTGTGGGACCATATGTGTTTATTTTTTTTTGTGTGAGTGACAGAAATTAAAGGAGAAATTACAGTATGTGTATATAAGATAGCGAGAATGAGAGAGATAGACAGAGAAAATGGAGAGATGTGAAGGATTATAAGATAGACAGAGAGTGTATGAGAGAGAAAGAAAGAAAGAAAGAAAAAGAAAGAAAGAGAAAGAAAGAAAGAAAGAAAGAAAGAAAGAAAGAAAGAAAGAAAGAAAGAAAGAAAGAAATATGAGAGAGAGAGAGATAGAATTCTACCCCTCTGCAGCAGAGCAGTGAGCGGAAGCACAATAAGACTCACACAGTCCTGGAGACTCCCTTCCCCCTTGCTGTCCACTACCTGAAACTCTCATAGTTTTAACGGATAACAGTTAAAAAAAAATTAAAGTCTGCATGGTTGCTTGCTGGGCCGGCATTAAAATGATAGGCAATATTAACCACATCTCTTGTGCAGCACTAGTCATACCCACTCTTATTTATTAACAGTTTCTTATATAGCACAGCAAATTCCATTGCACTTTACAACTGGACACAATTAGAAGACAAAACTGAGTAAAAACAAACAGCCATAGAGGTAGGAGGGCCAAGGGGGTCATTCTGACCATTTCGCTTGCTGCGTTTTAATGCAGCAGAGCGAACGGGTCCCTGCTGCGCATGCGCCGGCGCCGTAGTGTGCCGGCGCATGACAAATGGCCAAAGGGCGTAGCAGGGATGCGATCGCCTCTGCCTGATTGACATGCAGAGGCAATCACTGGGCGGGAGGGGGCGGAATGGCGGCGTTTGGCCGCCGTTTCGTGGGTTTGGTCCGGCCAACGCAGGCGTGGCCGGACCAAACGGGGGGTGGGCTGCAGTGGTTGCGTGATGTCACGCATGGCTGCTGCAGGTCGGGGAGTGATGAGTAGCTCCCAGCCAGCATGCTAAAGCTGCGCTGGCTGGTAGCTACTCTTGAAGTGCAAAGGCATCGCTGCTGTGCGATGCCTTTGCACTTCTGCGAGGGGGGCCGGACTGACATGCGGGGTGGGCTAGCCCTGTGCTGGGCGTCCCCCTGCATGTCAGGGAAGAAGATTGTAGCTATGCTAAATTTAGCACAGCTACGATCAACTCGGAATGACCTCCCATGCTCGCAAGCTTACAATCTATGTGAAAATAGGCATTGATAGATAAGGATAGGTGCTATCTATTGCATAGTTGTCCACCAGATTGCAAAGGTATTGGTGGGTTGCATGATATCACATCACAGCAGTGATGAACCTGGGTCAGGAGAAAGGAAGAGTGATGAATTAAATATGTGGGGGACATGTGTGGACTGTACTGTGGGGATATAATTGGAATAGGAGAGCTATGAAGGTTATGTGAGCGGTTCTGAAATTTGATAAGCTTGTCTGAATAGGTGAGTTTTCAGGGAACGCTTGTGCATTCTTGTGCAGAACTGATTTGGGGGGCCCCTTAAATATTTTGCTATGGGGCCCACAAAAATCTAGTTATGCCCCTGTCACTCACCATTACCTTCAGCAATATTTAGTATGTTGTTTTTTTTCCGAATGTTGTCCAAGTTGGGACTAGGTGACGTGAACAACCTGGTCATCATCAGAAGCAGCTAAACATACAAAATAATGTTGAATGATGATGAAAGTTCTGAAACTTTGCCTGCAGCTGCAGCTCTGGCAGTGGGAAGGAAATGAAGAAATTATTTTTGGAGACACTTCAGTTATTGTAAATCTGAAAGAAAGACACAGTGTATCATTTCTAATTAGGTTGGAGCACTCTGCGGATTTAAGATGGCTGGAAGAATACATTACACATTTGAAGAGACACTTAAAGAGATGCCATCCTGCAGTGTTTTATAAGGTAAATATGACTTGTGTGTGTTGATTGATTCATACAGGGAGACAGCAGGTGGGCTGTCTCCCTGTATGCTTCCACTGACATCTACAATTGCAGGGTTGTTGGGTAGTCAGTATCTAGCTTGTGAAATTACCTTGGCACCCCAGTAATGTCACTGTTATATTAGGCTGGCACCCAGTGCTTGGGGTGCAAAATTACCTTGGCACCCCAGTAATGTCACTGTTACATTAGGCAGGCACCAAGTGCTTGCAGTGTGAAATTACCTTGGCACCCATTAATGTCACTGTTATATTAGGCAGGCACCCAGTGCTTGGGGTGTAAAATTAACTTGGCACCCCAGTAATGTCACTGTTACATTAGGCCGGCACCCAGTGCTTGCAGTGTGAAATTACCTTGGCACTCCAGTAATGTCACTGTTATATTAGGCAGGCACCCAGTGCTTGCAGTGTGAAATTACCTTGGCACTCCAGTAATGTCACTGTTATATTAGGCAGGCACCCAGTGCTTGGGGTGTAAAATTAACTTGGCACCCCAGTAATGTCACTGTTACATTAGGCCGGCACCCAGTGCTTGCAGTGTGAAATTACCTTGGCACCCCAGTAATGTCACTGTTACATTAGGCAGGCACCAAGTGCTTGCAGTGTGAAATTACCTTGGCACCCCAGTAATGTCACTGTTATATTAGTCAGGCACCCAGTGCTTGCAGTGTGAAATTACCTTGGCACTCCAGTAATGTCACTGTTACATTAGGCCGGCACCCAGTGCTTGCAGTGTGAAATTACCTTGGCACCCCAGTAATGTCACTGTTACATTAGGCCGGCACCCAGTGCTTGCAGTGTGAAATTACCTTGGCACCCCAGTAATGTCACTGTTATATTAGTCAGGCACCCAGTGCTTGCAGTGTGAAATTACCTTGGCACTCCAGTAATGTCACTGTTACATTAGGCCGGCACCCAGTGCTTGCAGTGTGAAATTACCTTGGCACCCCAGTAATGTCACTGTTACATTAGGCCGGCACCCAGTGCTTGCAGTGTGAAATTACCTTGGCACTCCAGTAATGTCACTGTTATATTAGGCAGGCACCCAGTGCTTGCAGTGTGAAATTACCTTGGCACTCCAGTAATGTCACTGTTACATTAGGCAGGCACCCAGTGCTTGCAGTGTGAAATTACCTTGGCACTCCAGTAATGTCACTGTTATATTAGGCAGGCACCCAGTGCTTGGGGTGTAAAATTAACTTGGCACCCCAGTAATGTCACTGTTACATTAGGCCGGCACCCAGTGCTTGCAGTGTGAAATTACCTTGGCACCCCAGTAATGTCACTGTTACATTAGGCAGGCACCAAGTGCTTGCAGTGTGAAATTACCTTGGCACCCCAGTAATGTCACTGTTATATTAGTCAGGCACCCAGTGCTTGCAGTGTGAAATTACCTTGGCACCCCAGTAATGTCACTGTTATATTAGTCAGGCACCCAGTGCTTGCAGTGTGAAATTACCTTGGCACCCCAGTAATGTCACTGTTACATTAGGCCGGCACCCAGTGCTTGCAGTGTGAAATTACCCTGGACCCCCAGTAATGTCACTGTTATATTAGGCAGGCACCCAGTGCTTGGGGTGTGGATCATTGGGTCGTCCCTGTCTAGGTCGACAGTCACTAGATCGACCACTGAAGGTCGACAGTAAGTAGGTCGACATTGACTTAAGGTTGACACATAACTAGGTCAATATGGTCATTAGGTCGACATGGGCAAGGTTGACCCAGAAATGGTCGAAACAGTTTTTTTTTTTCGGGTTTCCTGGCCTGAATTTCCATCCGGGACCACCGACAGTTGAAACGCGTCAGCTCGCCACGATTAGGACACGGTGGCTCGCTATGCTCACCAACTCTATGCCCATTTGGATAGAGGAGGTATGAAAAGGTCCTGAAACCCCCCCCCCCAAAACACCCAAAACCTGTGTCGACCTTTTATGTGTAGACCTTCCCCATGTCGACCTAATGACCATGTTGACCTTCCATACTTGTTGATCTAGTCATGTGTCGACCTACTTACTGTAGACCTTCAATTACTGTTGACCTAGACTGGGTCGACCTAAAGACCGGATACCCAGTGCTTGCAGTGTGAAATTACCTTGGCACCCCAGTAATGTCACTGTTATATTAGGCAGGCACTCAGTGCTTGCAGTGTGAAATTACCCTGGACCCCCAGTAATGTCACTGTTACATTAGGCAGGCACCAAGTGCTTGCAGTGTGAAAATGCAAATGAAAGTCCTGTGTCAGGCAGCATGGGAGAGATAAGCCACCATTGTCTGTGGTAATGACTCATCACCATCGTCATATGTCATAGTCACTAAGCAGGGCACAGTAACACACATTACTGTGCATGTACCTTAACCCACCACACAACCAGCTCTTTGTGTCCACACCACACCCCCACTGCAGATGCCACCTAGCAGCGACCTTCTAATCCCTAGCACTCTCTTAGATCAGAATTGTGTGTTGTATGTAAGGAGTAATGGGGAGATGGCCATACAACTCTATAGTCCTAAGAGGTAAAATTTAGGGTTAGGGTTTAGGTTTAATTTAGAGACTTGGGTTACAGCATTAGAGTTGGTGTAACGGTTTGGGTTAGGGTATTAGAGTTAGGTTAGGGGGTTGGGTTAGGGATAGGGTATTAGGGTTGTGTAGAGTTTAATGGATTGAGTTTGGGGTTAGGGTTTTGGGGCTATGGTTAGGGTGAGGTTTGAGGGTAGGGATGAGTTAGGCTCAGTATTAGGGTAGGGATGTTATGAGTCCTGGATTTACAGATCTAAATATCTTTTTGTAGATTTAGGTCCAGGCCCAGAGTATACAGTTTTCAACTGCTGTGGAAGTTGGAATTGCAGTCTCCTTTACACACTTATCTATACACCTATGTCCCATCCAGTCCAACCTCTCTGGAACAACCTCTCTACCGAGTTTCTTCAAAAACTGTGTACAAGTGTATCTAGAAGAATTTATACTGTTTGAAGGGCAGGCAAAGGGTTATTTGATTTAGATATTGAAATATTGATTTGATTTAGATTTCCCTTTTGTTCATTCACTTTGTATTTTGTTAATTGATCAAAATAAACTATTAATACTTCTAGTTTTGAAAGCATTTTTTCCACAACCGCCTAAAACTTTTGCATAGTATTGTATCTCATATTATGTCTTTTTGTATATTATTGTCAAATGCTTAATAATGTAAGGTTCATGTTATTAGGACCATATGGTACTGTGCAATATACCATCTTCAAATCCACAGTGTAATAACTATTTATCATCTGGAACTAATTTATAGATGTGATCAAGTAGTATTAAGGAAAACATACATTTAGGTAGAGTGACCATATTATCCCGTTTACCTGGGACGCTCATGGATTACACAGGTTCTGTGGCTGGCTGACTTCAAGCCTACATTTCAGCTGGCTTTAATCAGCCACAGAACCTGTGTAATCCATGAGCGTCCCAGGTAAAAGGGATTATATGGTATATTCAATTGATTTTGACATCTCAGTTTTCAATGAGTGGCCAAATGCTGTCCCGACAATGGCAATATGACTTTTTGGACATTGTTGGAAACGGGGCTAAAACCTGTCAGATTTGGTCGTGCTGCCGACAAAACACGTGAATCCACAGCTATTCCGCCAATTCACGTGTTTTCCAACAATTCGGAATTGCCGACTCAGGGGGATTGAATAGGTCGGAACAGTTTCCGACCTAAAAAGGTTGGAAACTGCCGTCTTTCTGACATGACGGAAGTTCTGACCACAGTTGAATACCTCCCTCAGTGTTTACGAAGGATGTCACAATAGGGTATTATAATAGTCTAGTGTCAGATAATGCAATGAAATCTGATCATGTGAAACCAAGTGCATAAGAATTCTTTGGCAACAGAATTTAATTTCAACCGTGAAAGGGCTGCTAAAACACTGAACAGCCCTGAGAATAGGTAGCTCAGCTTCATGAAACACAAGCTCAGAAAATAATTTAACAATGATATATTAAAGGCAGATTCCTGAGGGTTGGTTGTCAGATGCCCAATCACAAACAGAATCTCGCTGGTTAGAACACATAACCGTTGCTGTTACATACAAGGCTGGAAGGCACAGGCTCCTGCGGCATGTAGTTATGTGACCAGCAGTCAGGAGGCCGCTGGTCACAACACTTCCCCCACATCCCACCCCCTGAGAAACCCGACTATTCCCACTCTATTCCACACCCATAGAGTGGGAATAGAACCTGTGACGAATACAGGTCGCCACCATGCCCGTAGCATGGCGAGCGTGGCAAGCCCTCGAGCGGCTTGTTGCGCTCGCCCGCTGCCGACATTCTGCTGCTGGGATACCGGTGGAGGTATGCTGACTGGCGGTTTCCTGACCGCCAGTCACGCATACCCAACCCGCTCCTGCTATTTATTGTGTGGAGAAAAAATTATTCCTTAAACAGAAAGTATAACCCTGCTAATAAATAGACTGAACAGTGCATCCAATAATAATTGGCAAAATACAAATATTTTGCATGAGAGTTAAATAAACAGCACAGGAGAAAAATATCTTTCTATTTACGGTATTTTATAAACTACCCTACACGCCCCTATGGAATAGATGAGGATTACCATATTACCTCACTGCAATCACCAGAGGTTATCTGGGGCTGCGGAACAGCACGTAACAATAACAATACATTTTATTTAAACACACTGCATCTGGCGCCAGTAAAACATTTGAAATTGACACCTAGCTCTGAATTATCTATGCTTCGACTAATGGCCAAACCAAGTGCACTGCAGGTGGGGCAAATATAACTTATTTAGTTTCTGTGCAGGGTAAATACTGTCTGTTTTATTTGTACACATCAATTTAGATTTCAGTTTGAACACACCCCACACAAATCTAACTCTCTCTGCACATTTTATATCTGCCTCACCTGCACTGCATGTGGTTTTGCCCATTAGAGAAAACGTTTGCTGTTGCAATCAAGTGGCGAACCCAGGATTTCTAGAGGGGGGGTTTCCACATGCAATCCACAATTTCTCACTCTGCGGAACAATGGAGTAAGTATGGGAGTATGGGGGAGCGTTAGAAGAACATAGTAACGACCCTAAACATTGGTCTTTTTATATACTGAAACTGTATGAAATACAGTATTAATAATTACCACTATAGATGGTCTACAGCAGAGATTCTCAACCGCGGTCCCCAAGGCACACTAACAGTCCTGGTTTTAGTGATATCCTGGCTTGAACACAGGTGACTTAATTAGTACCTCAGTTATTTTGATTTAACCATCTGTGCTGAAGCCTGGTTGTCACTAAAACCTGCACTGTTGGTGTGTCTTGAGGACCGCTGTTGGGAATGCCTGGTCTACAGTATGGGTTGTATCAAACATATTCAAATAATATAAATAAGTGGTCAGGAAAAGGTTGAACATCCCATAATAGATAAATACACAAACATAATAGAACCCGTGCTGCACTTTCTAAACACACATTCTCCCACCTCATGGTAAGGCTCCTGTCTCTTATTCCTGGTGGCTACTCTCTGGTCCAGAGCACTGATTGAGGATCCACACACACAGCAAACTTAGTAGAAGTGGCAGCAGTTCTGCTCTGTCCCTTAAACTGCATGATGTGCGGCAGCTCTAGTAATTGCTAGCATTGCTATTGTGGTAATAATTTGAGCCACTTGCCAAGATGGGGGTTTCTGGGCAATCAAAAACCCCCCTGCATTTGCCTATGCAATCAGGTCTAAATTAGGCACATAGATTGTAAGCTCCATTGGGGTAGGGATTGATGTGAATGGGCAAATAATGTCTGTAAAACTCTGCGAAATAAGTATGCTCTCTCTCTCTCTCTCTCTCTCACTGGCCCTCATTCCGAGTTGTTCGCTCGCAAGGCGATTTTAGCAGAGTTGCTCACGCTAAGCCGCCGCCTACTGGGAGTGAATCTTAGCATCTTAAAAATGCGAACGATGTATTCGCAATATTGCGATTACACACCTCGTAGCAGTTTCTGAGTAGCTTCAGACTTACTCGGCATCTGCGATCAGTTCAGTGCTTGTCGTTCCTGGTTTGACGTCACAAACACTCCCAGCGTTCGCCCAGACACTCCTCCGTTTCTCCGGCCACTCCTGCGTTTTTTCCGGAAACGGTAGCGTTTTTTGCCACACGCCCATAAAACGGACTGTTTCCGCCCAGTAACACCCATTTCCTGTCAATCACATTACGATCGCCAGAACGATGAAAAAGCTGTGAGTAAAATTACTAAGTACATAGCAAATTTACTTGGCGCAGTCGCAGTGCGAACATTGCGCATGCGCATTAAGCGGAAAATCGCTGCGATGCGAAGATTTTTACCGAGCGAACAACTCGGAATGAGGGCCTATATATATATATATATATATATATTGGATATATAAATAAAAAGAGGAATAAGAAGTGTATTTATATATATATATATATATATATATATATATACAAAAATATATATATAAAAAGAGGAATAAGAAGTAAGAAGTGCAAATTAGCTGAATTTCATTTTTAATGATTAAAACCTCTTTACTCATTCATGTCCTGCCCTGAATTAGCCCAAATGAAGTGCCAAAATAGAAAGGAAATAAATTGATTCAGAGATGGATTCTGCTGCGTTCGCTGTAGCACCCAATGGTTGCGTCGTGGGTGCTATTATATGCAAATGGTAGTTTCAGCCTTCTGCTTGTGCACTAGTGTGCACCAGAGAGTGCAAGCACTGAGATGCTGATTATCTATGACCCTGTGTACAGTAGCACTGCTGATAGCTCCAGACAGTCCACCATTAGTGCAGCTGTCTATAGGTGCACACACACTGGGTGTTTTTGCCCAGCGTATATGCACAGCGATGATGGCGGACATCGCTGGGCTGAAAATCACTCAGTGCATACACACTGAGCACTTTTCCACCCTGCCCAGCGATGTCAGCAGGGGTGAACGGCTGTCCATAGCAGGACGCTAAGGAAAGCCGCTCACCTCGCCGTTTATCTACTGGTAATACCAGCAGATGAACGGCTGCCGCTGGCGATGAAGCGGGAGCGTGCATCAGTGCGCATCGCTTATCGCCGGGGCATACATACTGGGCAGTTTTGAGGTGGAAGCAGCTCAACACACCAAAAGTGAGCTGCTTTCAGCTCAAACTCGCCCAGAGTGTATGGGCCTTATGGCAGACACAGTGTTTCCATATGAACATGGACTCTGTGGAAGGGCTATGTATCGGAGAATACAGCCCACTTCCCGGGACACTCCCATGACATGCCTATGTGGCCACTATTTTGCATTCACTTCAGGTCATCTTCCAGGAACATCCAGCGCTTTGCCTCTCGATGTCTGTTACCAGCTCTCCTGATTGCAACAGCAACCTTGTGCGTACCATCCCTGTTACGTATGTGCCGTAGTGGTTTACAGAATAAATGGTGCGTGCGCAGTAGCAAATTATTGCCTAAGTATGCCAACATTGGCATTGTGTTTAGGGGCCTGGATTCAGAGATGCACGGTAATGCATTCTCAGCTGCGATCCAATACACAGTGGATGTGCGAACATATGCTGTAGCTGCCTGGAAATGTATTGAGATGCCCAGAGATGGCATCGTAAATCCAAACAACTGCGTACAAATGTGCAGCGGTGGTCGCGTATCCTTTGATAATACAGTATATTCTCTGACTATCCCTATGGTCAGGCAGAATGGCTGTGGGAATTGAAATGCTGGTGCAATGTTTTCATGACACACCAGCATTTTTTTCACCACTCTACTTTATCTCCCACAAATGCTCCCTGACTGTCAATCACTTTGCAAATAAATCCACACTGCGAGCGATATCGCTAAGGTACCTTGGTTTGTGATCTTGGCACATGCCAGTCGCCCGATAATCGCTCAGATCTGTAAATATCAGCATTGCATACAGTCATCCCCAGTGAGGGTCCATCTCTGAATGAGGGGGGTGATTCCAACCTGATCGCTAGCAGGCTACTTTTAGCACTGCTGCGATCAGGTAGTCACAGCCTACAGGGTATGGGGGATTCGCTGTGCAGGGCTGCGAACCGCTGTGCAGAGAGCTGCACAAACAAAAGTTCAGGACTTACTCACCCGCTGCGATGATCTTGTCCGGAGCTGACGTCAGGATCCCTCCATAGAGACGGCTGGACACGCCTGCGTTCGCCCGGACACGCTTTCAAAATGGTGAGTAGACACCCCCGGCCGGCCTCTTCCTGTCAATTTTCAAGCGTTCGCCGCTGCAAATGCTTTTTTCATCCATTTTGTCATTGCATGGTGACGGCCGTCGCCAGGCAGCGACGCACCTGCGCATTGCCGCCGGCGCACAAGCGCAGTTCTGACCCATTCACACATCTGCAAAAAATTGCAGCATGCGAACGGATCGGAATGACCCCCTAAGTCCAGAATGTTTAAGGAATTTACAAAACATAAAAACATAAGTGCTAACTGCAGAAACGTCAAGAAAGCCATAATGACAGAAATATTTCTGTAACGCATTCACATACACCAAAAAAGAGGAATTGGGGAAATGAACACAATTTGTGGTATGTTATGTGACACAAAGGAAACTCACTTGTACCTTCATTACATATGTTATAAAAGGTCAGAAATGGCACAAGAAAGTGATGCAAGTTTGAAATAATTTAAGACACATTGCGCAACCTTATGTACAATAGATAGCAGCTAAACTATACATAACCTCAGGATGGAAATAAACTTTACTGGAACTAATGGAAAACAACAAAGAATTTCAGACGCTGACAGAGAATTTCAGAGGTTGACAGAGCACTAGCCCTCCTCTAAACATACTTCCCAATTTTCGTCTGCATGAAAGAGGAACTGATGTGCGTCCCTTAGTCGTGCACCAGAAAATAGGGGATATGTCTTCGTGGTAAAGCGGCATGGCCTAGCAGGTAATGCAGTGCCTGCAAGCCAAGCTCCTATTTTTATCACATTTGGCAGAGCCGGTCCTAACCAATATGATGCCCTAGGCAAGATTTTGGCTGGTGTCGCCTGCTAGTTCCACCTCTGACCCCGCACCTCTTTCCCAGCACCATCACCCCTCACCCATAGCAGTCCTCATTTTGGTGTTCCTACACCCTATATTTTAAATAGGAACAGTGCGCACATTTGGCGCACAGCCAAAAAAGGGGTGTGTTCTTGCTGGGAAGGGGCATGGCCACACAATAGTACCCCAATTAAAATTCCGCCACACAATAGTGCAACTTTATTCACATTTTATCATGCAATAGTGTCTCTAATTCATGTTACATCACACAGTAGTACCAGTTTACCTTATAAATGTTACTTCTTACAGTAATGCACCTTATTCACATTACATCAAACCATATTGCTCATTATTCACATTAGACCACACTTTAGTTATCTTCCTATACGTTACGCCTCACAATAGAGCACCTTATATGCATAATGTCACACATTAGTAATGCATTTATACATATAATACCACATAGTAATGCCCCTTACTCATATGACACCCATTATTAATGTCCTTATAAACATAATGTGCCTTACACATTATGCCAACCTTTATTAATGCCCTTATACACATAATCAATCAGATGTATTAATCTAGAGAAGGCATAAGGAAGTGATAAACCAGTGATAAATGCAAGGTGATAAACACACCAGCCAATCAGCTCCCACATTAAATTAACAGGAGCCGATTGGCTGGTACATTGTCACCTTGCACTTAACACTGCTTTATCCCTGGTTTATTACTTCCTTATGCCTTCTCCAGGTTTATACATCTACCCCAATGTCCCTTACACATATGCCGCACATTATTAATGCCCTTATACACATAATGACACACATAATGCCCCTTACACATGTGCCACACATTATTAATGCCCTTATACGCATAATGATACACATAGTGCCCTTTACACATTTGGCGCATATTATTAATGCATTTATACACATGACACATTTAATTCCCCTTACACATATGCTGAACACTACTGCACAACTAACCCACCCGCACACTGCACTCACAATGCCACTAATACTGTGACCTCTGCCTCTGCTTGAATACAGATGTGTTCTCATACATCTTGCCTCAATATGCCATGCAGCAGAAGATGCCTGGCGTAAGTCAGCTGGCAGCTCTGCTAGCATTGGGCGCCTTCTTTTGATGATAATATATCTTATTTGCATTACTATGTGGCTAGGAGGCACAAGCAGCTTCTGCTGATTAAAATGATACGTGGCATGCCTATATTCTGTGTGCGACTGTGACTGTATCTGCATACGAAATGCTACGTCACAGTGATTTCCAGGAACATTTTGTATGCAGATACAGCCGCAGTCACACACAGAATATAGGCATGCTGCATATCATTTTAATCAGCAGAAGGTGCTTGTGCCCCTAGGCATACCAAATACCTAGGCATTTACCTAGTTTGCCTATGCCTAGGGCCGGTTCTGACATTGTGGCAAAAGACGTCCAATGTTATATCGAAATGTATTGTATTATTCTGAACGATGTATCAATGTACCAATGTATGATATCAGTTAACTGTCTTTGCATGTCAAAGGGAGAACGACATACACACTGCAGCTTTTCCTCCTTTAGCCCCCCTCCCTGCAAACACAGGCACACCACAGGGGGCCAACCCATACACTGAGTGCTCAATAGAGAGCATCTCTTTCAAAGCAGAGTTGAAAATTGATGCCTTCCTCAGCACAGCAGCAGTAGTTGATGCTACTGAAAGTCTCAAGTGCACTCATAGACTGTACTGGGAGAATAAAGCCCCATACACACTAGAAAGAAATATTATCCACACCGCGCTCACACTATGAGGTTGCAGCCAGTAATAACACAAATAGAGCCTTCACCAAAAAACTCTTAGGTGCATATAGAAGTAAAAAGAGTGATATCACATAGCGCTACCAACCAATACAGCTCTTATAATTCTTCACATAAGTATGTGGTACACTTTCATATTTCCAATACTTATTTCTGAGGAACAAAGAAAAACATACAATAGTGCAATACAAAGTGGCAGGGAGTAAAATCAAAGATGTTTTTATTGGTCCCACTCATAATTACACGGATTTATTGATTGCATGTCACCCTCATTGAGTAGATTATCCTCAGAGTGAATAATTCACCGTTGAAACTGAAACTTAGAGAGACCATATAGTGCAATATTGTCTGATTTAAAATAAAATTTAATATACACAAATGCACTTACAAGGTTAAAAAATTAACAAGCATATCACCAAACTGTAAAGTCCTCCTCAAGGTCACCGTCTTAGTGCAATTCGGCAGGACAAATCCTCCACAACTCCGGAATCATGGGGGACAGCACCAGCTTACGAACATCCACAGCGTCCTTTTCAGAGGTTTCTTCAGAAGGTGAGAAAGTCCCAAAGCTTAAACGCGTTTTCAGACCCAATGGTCCTTCATCAGAAGCATGGAGACCTTCCACCTAACTTCCCTTTTATACCCATTCCAATTACAATTAATAATGGAACCTCCTACATTTCCCAGCTCTCCCAACAGGAAGTGGGCTGTTCAACCAAAACACAATAAGTGCAAATAATTTTTACAAACAGTTTACTAGACATCAGAATAAATGTTTTGTATATCATACACAATGACTGGGATCTATAAGTATATTAAAAAACACTCCAAATTACTAAATCTCTAAAATTTCCGTGACCGGAAGTTCATTGGCCGGAAGTGACATAACGTTGTTTATATACTATAGATGTTATATAATCTATCTATACCGCAAACCATATTGCAGGCTGTATTACCCCCTCTCATAATGAGATATACCCCACGCAACCGTCTTTACTATACAAGCGGCATCAAAGCCGAAAGTACGGAGCCCAGAAGTAGCGCTAATGCGTTCCAGGCATAGGAAGTGACGCAAATGCGTTCCAAACACAGGAAATGACCTAGCATCCTAACGTCCTCTGTGTATGAAAAGCTGGGGGTAGTATAGATGCGTTCCAAATCTAGGAAAAACATTTCCTATTTGCGTTCCACCAGTCAATGTGTAGTCTATACTTTAAAAGATACATTATAAACATAATAGATTAACCATAATAATTTGTAAAATAAAATAACACTAAAATCCGGATCTTGACACCAAGACATTTTCCATAAACGGACCCAAAAAATAAATAAAAATGAACACATTATTAAAAAGCATCATATTGATGCATAGATTAAAAATTAGGAAAAAAAAAAGAGACAGACCTATATGCTTATTAAAGAGACAGAAGTGGCAGAACTACAGATTCCTTCAAAGGAAAAACAGAATTAGAGGAACCACTTAAGTTCGAAATCCATGTTCAAACCCCGTGGTACCAATGTTCCCAATTTGTAGATCCAGCGCATTTCTGCCTTGGCTAGACGAGTCTCTACGTCCTTGTCACGTCAAGTGGAGCTTACTAACTGGATTCCCCAAAAAGACTTGATGCCGCTGGTATTACACCAATGAACCTGTTTAAAATGAGCTGATAAAGAATGTGATTCCACTCCTTTTTTTATATTATAGAGATGCTCTGACAGCCTAATTTTAAGACAACGAGTGGTCTTACCTATATATATAAGGCCACATTTACACTCAATTCCATAGATTATGTTCTTAGAATTGCATGTCATAAATTCTTTAATGTCATATCGAATGTTATTGACCATAAATTCCTTCATTTTACTAACCCCCTTAGTGACCTTACACATGTTGCACATAGCGCATCTATGAAAACCTTGACTACGTAAACTACTTCTTTTTAATGGTTCAATCGCACTGTGTACTAACTGATCTCTTAAAGTATTATTCCTCCTATATATAAATATAGGTCTGTCTGGCAAATTCATACCTATAACAGGATCTTTTTTTAAAACTTTCCAATGACTCCTAAAGACCTGTTCAACTTCTTTATGTTGTGAATAGAATTTTGATATGAAGGCCCACGGAGCATTTTTATTTCTATCATTAGTTTCCTTCACATCTTTCCCTTTACTTTTAATTAGGTCATTCCTATCCAAAAGGTCTACTTCTTGGCGGACTTTCCAAAGGAGACTCTATCATACCCCTTATCCACAAACCTTTCTAACATTTTTTCTGTTTCGTCCTTATAAACCTCATCTTCCGTACAGTTACGTTTAGTGCGGATAAGTCGTCAATATAAATACGCCAAAGCACCAGGCCCGCCCCCAGCTCGCCACCACGCCAAATGGTGTGATCTTCCCAATAAGCCATAAACAAATTGGCATAGCGGGGGGCGAGCCTGGTGCCCATTGCTGTTCCCACACATTGTAAATAGAAAGTACCATTGAATAGAAAATAGTTATTCCTAAGAATAAATTTTATACTCTCTAATATAAACCATTTAAGGTCATCTGAATATTCGGACTGATCAAGAAAATATGTTACTGCTTCAATGCCCTTTTCCTCCTTTATTATAGTGTAAAGGGATGACACATCCGCTCTAACCAAAATAAACTGTTCATTCCATGTCATATCATTTAAGATAGTTAGGACATCACCAGTGTCCTTAAGGTAAGACCTGGTGGTCCTAACTAATGGCTGTAGATAATGATCTACCAAAGAAGACAAGTTGGATGTTATACTATTACAACCACTCACTATTGGTCTCCCAGGGGGGTGCAGCGGGTCCTTATGATATAGATAGTCGGCACAGAAGGGTGTTTTAAAACAATATAGTCATACTGGGATTTCGTAATGATCCCTTTAGAAAGTGCTTCATCCATAAGTGCAATTAGGATTTTTTCTATTTTTACCGTAGGGCACCCTTCAATTTACTATAGGTGTCGCCATCATTCAATTGTCTGTCTACTTCAGCCATATAGTCTGCCTTATCCATAAGGACCACTGCACCCCCCTTATCTGCGGGCTTAATGATTAACTGATCATCATTCTTTAAACTGCGTAGTGCTTGCCACTCCTTTTTTGTCAGATTACAGTTACGTCTTTTTTGTTTCAATACCTTTTCTACATCGTCTAAAACTAGTTTATTAAAACACTCAAGAAAGCCCCCTTTACAATACGTGGGATAAAAAGTGGACTTTGGCTTAAAGCGAGAATCTCCAGTATTCTCAATATTATCATCACCTTTATTAATAAAAAAATCTTTTTAAAGTCAATTTTCTTATGTATTTTTGAAGATCGATATAAAAATCAAAAGAGTCAATTTGACTAGAAGGGGCATATTTTAAGCCTCTTCGTAAAACTTTTTCTTCATCTCTTGTCAACTTTCTCTTACTTAAATTAAATATTTTCACTTTTTTATTATCTACATTCTCCTCTAAATGTGATTGTCCCTGTTCATCACACCTTTTTTTCTTTTTGTTTTTTTTCCTAATCCCACCTCTCTTCCCTCTTTTGTTCTTTCTGGCTCGACTCTTAACTATGTTCGTCTTTTTAATCTCTGATTCCACTCCAAAAAAGGAGAGTGAACGTCTTCCTTCTCTCTCCAATCATTACGCCAATTATTAGGGTAGTCTTGTTTCCTTTCAGGAAGATTATATCTATCATAAGGTTCTCTATTTCTATATATTGGTCTTTTTCCTTGTACTCTCTATCCTGCTCCAAAAAACGTGGTCTTTTATATGGCCTTTTTTTACGCTGTACCTGCCAGTCATTCTCTTGTTCTATTTTATTCTCTCTATATTTAAACCTATTTTTTCTAACAGGTGATTTTATGGGTCTGTTTGTCAGATCTTTTTGGTCCTCTTCGATATTCTGTTTTGATACTTGAGTATCATTACCTTTGGAGACCTCTACATCTCTCTGATATTTCTTCCTTTTCTTATCTTTTAACTCCCTTGTTTCCTTATTTAATTTTCTCATTATCTCTATTTCCGCCTCTCTAAAATCATCTAGTTCTTTTACAGGTTCTACTAGCATTTGTAAACTAGTGATTTCCTCACTCAGTTTGTGTAGATCTTTTTTCCTTTCCTTAATGATGAGCTCAATTAGTCTATGGGAACACTGGTCCAACACCATGTCCCATTCCCGTTTGAAGTCCTCATTAAGTAATCCAAATGATGGGGCTTTTAAAACTTTTAGCCCCTTTGGAATCAAATTGTCAGCTTGATAGCGCTCTAACGTGCTTACCTCCCACCACACACGATTTTCTTTCAACACTGCGACCTCTAGTTTGTGCAGTATAGTTGAAAGATCCTCGTCTTTAGCAATACTATCACTACCATTAGGTGAAAATATTTAATCAAAGAGCTCTTTTCTGTTCTCTCTGAAAGAAACATTGTAGCCGCAGTACAGATCAGGTGAATAGAAACAAACAGAAAGAAATATTATCCACACCGCGCTCACACTATGAGGTTGCAGCCAGTGATAACACAAATAGAGCCTTCACCAAAAAACTCTTATGTGCATATAGAAGTAAATAGAGTGATATCACACAGCGCTACCAACCAATACAGCTCTTATAATTCTTCACATAAGTATGTGGTACACTTTCATATTTCCAATACTTATTTCTGAGGAACAAAGAAAAACATACAATAGTGCAATACAAAGTGGCAGGGAGGAAAATCAAAGATGTTTTTATTGGTTCCACTCACAATTACACGGATTTATTGATTGCATGTCACCCTCATTGAGTAGATTATCCTCAGAGTGAATAATTCACAGTTGAAACTGAAACGGACTCTAATAGTTTTATTGAAAAAACTAGCCAACACCATGCCAACTGGCTAGATAGTATACCTTATAGTCAGTTTATCCGCACTAAACGTAACTGTACGGAAGATGAGGTTTATAAGGACGAAACAGAAAAAATGTTAGAAAGGTTTGTGGATAAGGGGTATGATAGAGACTCCCTGGGAAAAATGACAAAACATATAGGATACCACTGAGTGAGCGCTGTCTGGAGGTCAGGGTCAACCGTATTCTTACAGTCTCTTTCTCTTAGCTCGTCAAACCGAAAAAGGAAAGAGAATTGTGGAACATAGTGCAGTACCTTTAGGTTAAAAGATTTTAATCATGCAAAATTACACCACACAAGAAAAACATTAAAAACATCCTGGGTTGAATTGAATGTTCAACACTTAAAATATACAGCCTATGCTGTTTGGCATTCTTTGGTGGACTTAATCCGACACAGATAAAGGCAGTGGGTAATTACCAGAGATAGGTGAAAACTGGCAATATACAGTTCCACAGGTGTGTGAACATCAGGCTTTTCCGGCTGCAGCGGGAGAGTTCTCTGGTATTAGTCAGCCTTCCTAATCTGGCATAGATGGTACCACGTTCTCCTCTGGTCAGGTTAGTCCACTCACAGGAGTATTTAGAACTGGATGCACTCCAGTATCCTCCAACATGGCACTATAAGGATCAGAATACTCTTCAGCTACAAGACCCATACATGCCTCTCAGAACAGTGATGCACAGAATGATACTTGCTCAATCAATTTATTGGCCCATCACAGGTGCATATAAGGGAGGGGTAATCTGAGGTGTTGACCTGGGCAGTCCGGTCTCGTTAGCGTTCATACACTCATACCAGCGTCTTATTTACACCATGAGCTGCTGTGTTGGCAAATCAGAGAAATATGTATTCTGCTCATACATTAGATCAAGATGCTTGGCAGTACTGACTGCCTCACGCTGTATTTTCTTCTGCCTGAGATGGAATTGCTCAATGGTAATGTCTCTGCCTTTGAAGTGGGTGTATCCTTTTGGTTCCAAGCTCCTCTTGTGACCTTGGGTAAATCCCTTTACATGAGAATAAAGATCAGTCACATTCTGTAGCTATTTGTATTTGTGACATTTTTGAACAAGATGCCTGAGATACTTCAAGCTATCAGCCATAGATCGTAAAAGGTGTTCAGGTTGACAGAAGTCAGGAAAGTCTTGAGTCCATGATTTCCAAATTGCCGAACATAGTTTTCTTGTATCACCTGTCCACTTAAGCACAATGGTGAAACTCCAATATTTATCACCAAGACCAGATCTTTGGGTCTGCTGCTTCCTCTCTATAACACTGGATCAATTATCTGGTTTACAGCTCACCTGCCAATAGACTACTGGCTTTCAAAAGAAAGACAGCGCTCACTCAGTGGTATCCTATATGTTTTGTCATTGTCTGTGTATTTTGAGGGCGGAGATACCTCATTAGTGATACCCGGATCAGCTGCTGTTGACAGCGCACTGATATCTATCAAACCATTGTTATTTTGCACTCCCTGGGGAAAGTCCGCCAAGAAGTAGACCTTTTGGCTAGGAATGACCTAATTAAAAGTAAAGGGAAAGATGTGAAGGAAACTAATGATAGAAATAAAAATGCTCCGTGGGCCTTCATATCAAAATTCCATTCACAACATAAAGAAGTTGAACAGGTCTTTAGGAGTCATTGGAAAGTTTTAAAAAAAGATCCTGTTATAGGTATGAATTTGCCAGACAGACCTATATTTATATATAGGAGGAGTAATACTTTAAGAGATCAGTTAGTACACAGTGCGATTGAACCATTAAAAATAAGTAGTTTACGTAGTCAAGGTTTTCATAGATGCGCTATGTGCATGCAACATGTGTAAGGTCACTAAGGGGGTTAGTAAAATGAAGGAATTTATGGTCAATAACATTCGATATGACATTAAAGAATTTGTGACATGCAATTCTAAGAACATAATCTATGGAACTGAGGGTAAATGTGGCCTTATACATATATAGGTAAGACCACTCGTTGTCTTAAAATTAGGCTGTCTGAGCATCTCTATAATATAAAAAAAGGAGTGGAATCACATTCTTTATCAGCTTATTTTAAACAGGTTCATGGGTGTAGTACCAGCGGCATCAAGTCTTTTTGGGGAATCCAGTTAGTAAGCTCCACTTGGCGTGACAAGGACGTAGAGACTCGTCTAGCCTAGGCAGAAATGCGCTGGATCTACAAATTGGGAACATTGGTACCACGGGGTTTGAACATGGATTTCGAACTTAAGTGGTTCCTCTAATTCTGTTTTTCCTTTGAAGGAATCTGTAGTTCTGCCTCTTCTGTCTCTTTAATAAACATATAGGTCTGTCTCTTTTTTGTTTCCTAATTTTTAATCTATGCATCAGTATGATGTTTTTTAATAATGTGTTCTTTTTTATTTATTTTTTGGGTCCGTTTATGGAGAATTGCTTTGTTGTCAAGATCCGGATTTTAGTGTTATGTTATTTTACAAATTATTAAGGTTAATCTATTATGTTTATAATGTATCTTTTAAAGTATAGAATACACATTGACTGGTGGAACGCAAATAGGAAATGTTTTTCCTAGATTTGGAACGCATCTATCTATACTACCCCCAGCTTTTCATACACAGAGGACGCTAGGACGCTAGGTCATTTCCTGTGTTTGGAACGCATTTGCATAATTTCCTATGCCTGGAACATATTAGCGCTACGTACTTTCGGCTTTGATGCCGCTTGTATATTAAAGACGGTTGCGTGGGGTATATCTCATTATGAGAGGGGGTAATACAGCCTGCAATATAGTTTACGGTATAGATAGATTATATAACATCTATAGTATATAAACAACGTTATGACACTTCCGGTCAATAAACTTCCGGTCACGGAAATTTTTGAGATTTAGTAATTAGGAGTGTTTTTTAATATACTTATAGATCCCAGTTATTGTGTATGATATACAAAACATTTATTCTGATGTCTAGTAAACTGTATGTAAAAATTATTTGCACTTATTGTGTTTTGGTTGAACAGCCCACTTCCTGTTGGGAGAGCTGGGAAATGTAGGACGTTCCATTATTAATTGTAATTGGAATGGGTATAAAAGGGAAGTTAGGTGGAAGGTCTCCATGCTTCTGATGAAGGACCATTGGGTCTGAAAACGCGTTTAAGCTTTGGGACTTTCTCACCTTCTGAAGAAACCTCTGAAAAGGACGCTGTGGATGTTCGTAAGCTGGTGTTGTCCCCCATGATTCCGGAGTTGTGGAGGATTTGTCCTGCCGAATTGGACTAAGACGGTGACCTTGAGGAGGACTTTACAGTTTGGTGATATGCTTGTTAATTTTTTAACCTTGTAAGTGCATTTGTGTATATTACATTTTATTTTAAATCAGACAATATTGCACTATATGGTCTCTCTAAGTTTCAGTTTCAACGGGGAATTATTCACTCTGAGGATAATCTACCCAATGAGGGTGACATGCAATCAATAAATCCGTGTAATTATGAGTAGGACCAATAAAAACATCTCTGATTTTACTCCCTGCCACTTTGTATTGCACTATTGTATGTTTTTCTTTGTTCCTCAGAAATAAGTATTGGAAATATGAAAGTGTACCACATACTTATGTGAAGAATTATAAGAGCTGTATTGGTTGGTAGCGCTGTGTGATATCTCCCCATACACACTACCCGATCCCCACTGATATATTGGTGGCGGTGGGGTGCCGGTATCGGCCAGTACATACACAGTTGCTGATGCCGATGGGGAAGGGAGCGACAGCGGAGGGCGTCAGGGGAATGACGGCTATACTGCATCTGCAGCATGGCTGTCGTTAACGAGGAACTCCCTCGTCTGTACATGTTCAGATGAGGGAGGGGGTCGTTAACAATGCGCGGGAGTGTGTATTGTTAATGACATTGAGTGTACACACTGGATGAGATTGTGAAAGATCTCTCTCAGAACGGCCCTTCTGAGCAATATCTTTCACTTTCTCGTCTTGTGTGCATGGGGCTTAACTGTTTATCTAGGGAGCAATCTGCCCCTGATACCATACCAGGGCAGGTTACTGAACGACAGTGGGTAGTTCCCAGAATTTGTTGGGAGGGTCTGCCTAGGTTAGTGCAGGGAAATCTCCTGGCCAGGCACCTAGGTATTAAAAGGACCAAGGTTGCACAAGCTAGGCAGAGGCGCTGGCCTGATTGGACTGCCAAAGCATGTAGATTTGAAGTGGGGCAGAAGGTCCTGGTGCTGGTTCCAATGGGTCAGAACAAACTGCAGGCTGCAGGGTAAAGCCCATTTGTGGTGGTTCAGCACATAAATTATGTGAACTATGTCATTGCCCGCTAGGAGGGCAGAGAGAGGCATAGAGTATTTCACATAAGTATGCTTAAGGCCTACCCGAAAAGGGACACCTGCGTGCTAGCAGTTTGCAGCCTCCCAGAGGAGGACCTGGAACCGGACCCATTATTAGATCTGACAGCGTTGGCTGCATCAGGTGATACCCTGATAGATACTCAGTATGGAGAGGAGTTGACAGAGGTGCATCAAAGTCAGCTGTCTTGACACCCTGTGACCCTACCAGGCCTGCTTCATAGGGGAGGCAGGGAAGGCGGAAGGTTTTGCTGCTTGGCCTAACCCCAGCACCAAGAAACAGGTCATGTCTGTTTTGGAGACTGCAGGGTACTATCTCAAGTTTGTACCACAGTACAGTGCAATTGCAAAGCCCCTGACATATCTCACAAAAAAGAATCTTCCTCCCAGGGTTTGCACAGGTGTCCAATAATTAATAAGGCATGAAGGCCCAGATAAAGGGGCTCATTCAGAGATGGATGCAGATCGATGCACATGCATTACGCAGCCAGATCTGCGTTCCATCTACTCTAATGCTGGGGGCCTCCCAGCACAGGGCAAGGCCACCCAGCATGTGTGAGGCCGCCTCCTGATGCGTCTGCATTTTTATTAATTGGTGTGGCTGCAAAAGCGGTCCCAGACTTCCCCCGTTCAGCCCGCCCCTCCAACGCCATGGCTACACCCCGCGAACACCCCTGTTAATCACACTGTGGTCGCATCCATCAGGCATGCAACCGCAATGTGTGGGGTCATGCAGCCACAATGCGGCCACTGCGCATGTGCAGTTTGCCTCCATCTGCAAACTGCTCTGTGGCCCACATTAGCAACCAGGTCTGTATGACCCCCACAGTCCACAGTAATGAACAGGCACATTCACTGAGTAACTTAGCTGTGAGTCTCTTTAGGAACTTGGCAGATCAAGGCACAGATTACAAGGTAATTTAGCTTAGGGAGCTCCTGGATTCCAGGCAAGGCTGGAACTGCAGCCGGCTGAACAGACTTCCAGACTAGGTCTCCGATACACATACCTCCCAACTTTTAATCTACCTGAATCAGGACACTCGCGCGGCATAGCCGAAAAGGGGCATGGCCTCGGGTGGTAGGGGCATAGCTATGGCTGAGTGGGCATGGCCATGCACAGAGGACCCATTTTCCGTCATTTTAGAGGCGTGCCCAGCACTCCCTGAGCAGCTGTGCAGCCCCCTGGATCACTCCCCGCACTGAATAGATGCTATTGAGAGATCACTCACTGCTTTGCAGAGCAGCGGGTGAACAAAGCCTCCCCCAACTGCTCCCCCCCAACCCCCACCCGCGGGACACTGTGACCTGCGGGAGGGACGGTGTCCGAATAGCGGGACTGTCCCGCTGAAATCGGGACAGTTGGGAGGTATGCAGTCAGGAGCTGAGGTAATATCACCAGCAGGTCTGTGCATGGATGGTTACTTTTTATCTGGAGCAGGGACCAATGGCAACGAGCTAGGCAACCCTGCACCCCTGATTACACATCAAATTGCAGTTGGCATGCCGCATACATACACAGGACGAAAGTTAAATAGGGAATACATAATGCAAGCAGACTCTGATAGCTGACAACAGGTGCTTTCTGAATAGAGGAATTGCATCAGCTGACATGCACAAACAGTAACAGAATCATAACAGCAGGTCACCAATTTATTTGTCAATTACATCTTTATGTGTCTGTGGTTACCAGGGGCAACCATTAGCCAATTCATCATTTTTGCAAGCATTAAGCCCTGTAAGGTAACCTTCGACAACTTTAACTCATTCATAATTCGTAAAATAAGATGACTGGAAGTTCTCTCAGTGTGACTACCTCACATTAATACTTTTTATATGAGTCTCCTCACACCTAAGCTTTGCATATACATTGTAATAAAAAAGCCTTCATATTGCTAAAATATGTATTACTATCACCAGTCTGACTCATACAGAGCCGGATTAAGAGGGGGGTCCCGGGGATAAGTACCCCGGGCCCCCTTTTTTCAAAGGGCCCCCTGTCGCCGCCGCAGATCGGAACAGAGATCTGCGCTCCCGGGAGCCAGCGCCACACGCAGCGGCAGGGTAGCTCAGCGATTGCTGTCCCTGGTGGCTCTGGCTCCCGGCGGCGGCTCCACTGACTGCACTGCCTGTGTGATGGGACAGCTGAGCGACGGCTCAGCTGTCCAATAACATGAGGAGCAACAGCCTGCGGCTCAGACATTGGCTGCCGCTGGGCGCGCAGGCTGCAGGGAAGGAGGAGAGAGGACAGCCGCGCGTGGAGGCAGCAGCCAGCCCAGCACCCATTCTCAGCCAGCTCTCAGAATGTAAGGCTGATTTACAGTATGTTATGGGTTTTAATATATATATATATATATGTGTGTGTATATATGTATATATATATATATATATATGTGTGTATATATATGTATATATATGTATGTATATATATATATGTATAATATATGTGTATCTATATATATACATATATATATATATGTGTGTATCTATATATATATATATATATAATATATATATTGTGTGTGTGTGTGTGTGTGTGTGTGTGTGTGTGTGTGTGTGTGTGTGTGTGTGTGTGTGTGTATATATATATATATATATATATGTGTATATATAAAGGTGTGTGTGTGTGTATATAATATATATATATATATATATATATATATATATGATTTTAATTTTAAATCTTAGGGCCCCCCTGTCTTAAGTACCCCAGGCCCCCCGAGGCCTTAATCCAGCTCTGGACTCATATAGAGCACTATTGCTCAGTATGAATCACCTATACAATGTTTTGAGTGGGTTTACATTTAATTTATCTAATCAGGGTTTGTTTTTTTTATAAAATTGCATTCTATTTATTTTTACTATTATTATTATTATTATTATTATTATTACAGGTTGAGTATCCCATATCCAAATATTCCGAAATACGGAATATTCCGAAATACGGACTTTTTTGAGTGAGATTGAGATAGTGAAACCTTTGTTTTTTGATGGCTCAATGTACACAAACTTTGTTTAATACACAAAGTTATTAAAAATATTGTATTAAATGACCTTCAGGCTGTGTGTATAAGGTGTATATGAAACATAAATGAATTGTGTGAATGTATACACACTTTGTTTAATGCACAAAGTTATAAAAAATATTGGCTAAAATGACCTTCAGGCTGTGTGTATAAGGTGTATATGTAACATAAATGCATTCTGTGCTTAGATTTAAGTCCCATCACCATGATATCTCATTATGGTATGCAATTATTCCAAAATACGGAAAAATCCCATATCCAAAATACCTCTGGTCCCAAGCATTTTGGATAAGGGAGACTCAACCTGTATTATTATTATTATTATTATTATTAGTGCATTCATACAATTAATTTGTGCTCCAAATTATTATCTTGTTAGCTTTCATATGGGCCAGCCCCCCTTTCCAGTGTGCCGCTGCCAGTTTTTATCTGTAATTAGCATTTGTCTACCCGTCGTTGTGATTATTCATTTTATTTAGTGATGCCGAGTGATTATTAATTTTATTAATTTTATGCAATGATACATTTTTTTCTTTCCCATTTTTTCGTTCACTCGTCTGTCTTAATATTTTCTTTACTAAAAATGTGTTTCTTATTGTTTATCAATTTCTTCAGTCTGTAAATACCTTGTTGTAAACCACATTATCTGTCTTATAGGCCCTACACACTGGCCGATCCGCCGCCGAGCTGCCCGACGGCAGATACGGCCGACGGTCGACCCGACGGCGGGGGGGCAGTGACGGGGGGAGTGAAGTTTTGAAGTGCAGGCAAATATGGACGAGATCGTCCATATTGGCATGCATGTACAGCCGACGGGGGACCAGCGATGAACGAGCGCGGGGCCACGCATCGTTCATCACTGGAGCCTCCACACTGCACGATATGAACGGTATCTCATTCATTAATGAACGAGATCGTTCATATCGTGCAGTCATGTCGGCCAGTGTGTAGGGCCCATTACTACTGTCATCAGTGATGAGTATGACTTGATTGGTGGCATTACTGATATGGGCAGTGTCGGACAGGGGCATGAAGGGCCCACCTGGGGAATGCAGTAATAGGGGCCCATACTTATGGGTGTGGCCAGCCTATAAAGGGGGTGTGGCCAGCCTCCACAGAGGCTTGAAATACACAGTAGACTTGTGCAGTGTAATGCAACATATCTACCATGTATAATACAAGTGCACAGTCTGGAACCTGATCCCTAGAGGAAGGAGTGGGCCCTCAGGAAGTGGGGCTCACCGGTGGTTTCCCCTGTACCCCTGTGGGCAAGTCCGACCCTGGATACGGGAGAGACCCACGTATAACTGAGTTTGTGAGAAGAACTCACTGCGCAAGTCCACACCAATGACATTAATAGACTGACTTTACACTTTGTTTATTATCATTCCAAAACATATCCTAACAGGAAATTGCAAGCGCTTAAATTCAAATGGCAAATCTGGTGGAATCATTGGGATTCTAGAGATAACTGCGATTTTACCTGCTGCAGGCCCCATCAGGATGATTGCCTCAATGGCATTAGGCCAGTGGTTCTCAAACTTTTTTTTAATGACGGCGCATTAAAATATTAGAATTTTTTTCACGGAACCCCTAGGCCAAAAGTTTGTTATTGATAAATTTAGAAAAAAATATTAAATTCAGGACTGTAAATTGTGTTTGTAAGTCATCCTTAGGCTCAGGTATGTGGTGTACGGACAAGACTTGCTTCTGTTTGTTCGCATATTTTATGAATGACAGCCACAAGCACTGGTTTTGCCTATTACATTGGCCATAAGTAATTTGAATTGGTCCTGCACCACCAATATAAGACATGTGCCCTGAGGCACACCAGGGTGCCTAGGCAAACAGTTTGAGAACCACTGCATTAGGCAGTAAACATCTAATCTGCAAACATGTACCTTTGCAAAGCTGGGGTGGCATCAAATTCCTTAACAATATAATTGGAACAGAAATTGCATGAGGACCTACTGCTTGCAGAGGCCCAGTAATTTATCTTCGTAATAGCTTCCTGATCAAGAGAAAGGCTTGGTGCGTGTGTGTGTGTGTGTGTGTGTGTGTGTGTGTGTGTGTGTGTGTGTATGTGGCGCTTGTGTATGTATATATGTATATATACAGTATATAGGCTTATAGTATACCATATATCCATGTAAACTGGGATACTCATGAATACACAGGTTTTGTAGCTGAGTTCTGTGCTCAGTTTCTAATTTGTAGCTTAATCGCATTTTACTTTTTGGCCACAAGATGTCCTCACACCATTTACTAATTGGCCAGTCAACAGGATAACGAGAAGATGTATAGCTAATGTTACTCGGAGGTTCTCAAGGAACATTTCAGTGAAAACCCCATCAAAAATGGTTCAGCAGCTGTCAAGACTACCTCGCACATACATACATACATACATACATACATACATACATACACACATACATACATAAATACAAACAAACAATTATGTATTTGTAAATAAATATAAATAAAAATGAATGTACTTTAAAGGCCCATACACACTTGCCGATAAAATGAGCGATGTCGCTCATTTTTCCCCCTCCCTTTTATCGGCAAGTGTGTATGCCGCCAGTGACGACCGATGTGGGGCCCCGCGGGTTTGGCAATGATGTTGGCAGTGCATGCATGTTTGATCTGGACTGTTGTCCAGGAGCTGCATGCATGGCCGGCGGAGTCGTGACGTCACTGGGCGACATGAGCAGTCATATCGCTCAATGTGTATATGTGGCCGCCGACCGGCCGGCCCGGATGGAGAAACACTAGACGTCGCTCACAGAGCGACATCGTCTAATGTGTATGGACCTTAAGAAATTTTTTTTTTATTATTTAAACAGGCTTTACTGAGTTGTGAGTTTTTCCAGGTCACTGTACAATTATGTACAGTTCCCCAACTTTTAAAATAATGTATCTAGACCATCATAAGTAACAGAGGTGGTTGTGTGACACCTGTAACTTCTAGACATCACCCTTACCCAATTCTACTACAGTTTGCCAAAAATCTTATTCAAACAGTGTTATTCCTTTCAAGAAGAGGTTCAACCAGATGCTGTCACAATCAGTGGTGGTATTTACTTATGGACTGCAGCACCCCAGGTAAAATCCATCACTCAACTCACTGTTAGTGAATCCAGATGCAGTCTGTGAGGCCGCACTGGCTTCACTGTGACTGTCAGTGACTTCCTATTGGAAGTCCTACCTGCCAGGCACAGACACTGCAGGCAGTCCCATTGGAAGGTGTTTCCTCCCTCTGGGACAGCCAGACCGGGCTGCGATTAGCAGAGAGCTGGCTTCCTGTAGGAAGCCAGCTCCCTGCCTCGTCAGTCCTGACCTGCATCCATGGGCTGCAGCCGATGCAGTCCATAGAAGCCGTGGTTTTGCACATGCGCTGTGTCACGGCATCTGTGAACTGTACATAGTACAGGTACCGGGACCCTGGCAGCAGCGTGGACAAGGAGGCGGGGACTCAGGAGCATTGCAAGCAGCAGCCCTCCTCCTCCACCAAAGTAGGAGCCACCGCTGGTCACAATACAGACAATACAATAGAGAAAGCAGTGGGATGGCTGATGGCTAGCTAGTGAAGTCCTGATGTCACCAGTGAAATAATTTGCCTGCTGCATATTGCATAATATTTGTCACCGGGATGCGGTCAATTTACCTACAATAAAAATCCCAACAGTCAAAATCCCGACAAACATTAACCAACGGTCAAAATACTGGCATGGTCAAAATACCGACATTTACAATACCGACAAGGTCAAAATACCGAAATTTAGATGCTGACAAGTCAAAAAGTCAACATGAGTTTTCATGATTTGTTTATTGAAACCGACTTGATCATACTTTACCATCCCAGCGGACCTGGAGGTGGAATATAATAGTGTCACAAGCACAACAAGGTACTGCGCCCGAAGCAAGGCGAGCGCAGCAAGCCATGCGAGGTACATTGTATGGTGTGAAAATTGTATGGATAGATAAATCAGCAAGGAGATATCTAGTAACAGGTGCTGCCGGAGCTGTTTTTTCTAAGCAGCTGTATGTAGGAGATAGTCACTCTCCACAGATAGGAAAGAATATTATCTCGGGACCGGTAACTATATCCACGTTTTGGACACTTGTCATTGGTCTTTTGATGGAACTGTTTATTCAGATCTGGCATTAATCCCGTACAGGACCATTCATTGAACCCATACAAATAGACCACAGAAGGGGACTTAAGAACACACAATGGGGGTTATTTTATTTCTGTGCAGGGTAAATACTGGCTGCTTTATTTTTACACTGCAAATTAGATTGCAGATTGAACACACCCCACCCAAATCTAACTCTCTCTGCACATGTTATATCTGCCCCCCTGCAGTGCACATGGTTTTACCCAATTGCTAACAAAAATCCTGCTGCGATCAACTTGGAATTACCCCCAATATATGCACTGGCGCAATACCCGTTATGGTTTTTATTTGTATACTTACCTGTGATTGATATGCGGGTAACCATGTGATTTTACTATCTGTGTTTTTCAGTTTTAAAAGTGTTATAGAAATTTCACAGCACTGTGTGGTTTACATGTGTATTTAAATTTATGTTTTAGAACTGAGCGCTGTTTGTTCTATTACATTTATACGGTGTCCATGTCAACCTATGTCGACATACACACAAAAAAACAATGAACACTGGGTGTCGGCTTTTTGACCTGTCGACATTTTAAATGTTGGTATTTTGACCTTGTCGGTATTTTGACCTTGTCAGGATTTTGACCATCGGTCAATTGTTGTCGGGATTTTGACCGTCGGGATTTTGATTGTAGGTATTTCATACTGATCCCTTGTCACCCACATAATACAATGTTTATTTGATTTGGCATGAATCAGTAACTACAGTAGCATCTATTAATGATATTTACATACTTATCGTCGGTGTAATTTGTTATATTTGTAAATAAAACTTGTTGACACATTCTGCACTCTCCTAAGATAGGACTTGCGGTAAAATGGGGTCCCGTGGAGTGGGCCGCAAGCTTACATGCATTGTACAATTCATAAACCAAAACCCCATTGTTTATTCAGATGTATACTAAAGCATTAAGGTGAATGAAGCTGCTTAGGAGAGTGCAGGGTTTTCTGTATGTGCATATTTGAGTTTGGCGGTCACAGCCCACCGCCCCCCAACCCCTGGGAATGGCGAGTGCAGTGGTTCCTCATGTTTGTTTATATATATATATATATATATATATATATATAACATATCCAAATAGCCGGCACCTTCCTTCACAACAATCAACAGCTGCGGTGCATATGTAGTGATAGCTACCAAATCCAGAAGTTAGCACTCATCGGACTTCACATATAAGGACACAAGGACACAGGATTCAATATGCAAGCTTTCGGGCTTTTATGCCCTTCATCAACATCATCAGTATACATCATCAGATCAACATCAGTGTACAACAACAGAGAAAAAAGTGCTCACCTTAAATCATCCCTTCCCTGCAAGATAGCACATGGCGTATATTAAACTTTTTACCTGTGTGTGGATGAAAAAAACAACGAGTAGTCGTCATGTGCTGGCACGTCGTACACCCACTACATTTGTAACAACCCGGACATTTTTTCTGAACTTGAGTATTAGATTCCACAAAATCAGATATATCTGAATGTACAACCCAATCACGGATATTTCTGCCTCTTTTGAAGCAGGGCATAATTTTAGTGTGTTTAAAGCACCTCAGATCCTTATCGTCACAAAGAATTGGCCACAATGATTTAGTAGTGCTGTTAATCTCTTGATGAGCTGTATTGAAATTCTGAACCCAGCACAATGTATCCTTCTTATTATTAGCAACAGAATGTGTCAAAGCTACCTCTCTGGAGATTTTATTCACTTTTTCCCGTGCTTTAGTTAAGGTATAATCGGAATAACCCCTTTCTTTAAACTTTACAGACATTAAATCTAAACTAGACTCAAGCTCTTCATCATCACTGTTATGCTATATAGGAAAGATCATCCATCCCTTTGAGGAACGGATGGCGATGCACTGCACTTCAATCAGGTCTGCTCTTAATGGTAAAGTATCTGGGCAACCATTAGCTCGATATTTTGCTGAACATAAGCATAGTTTGTCTAGTTTTAAACACATCATTATAGATCATGATCCTGAGAGTAGGAGAAGAGGAGATAGACACAAAGCATTACTTCAGATGGAATCGAAATGGATTTATCTCTTAGATACAGATAAGCCCAGAGGTTTAAATGACCACTTGAATCTTAATATATTTATTTAATAAATATTGGGTGATAACTTGTTATCACCCAAGTGTGAATTGTGTCATGTAGATATCCTTTTTAGTGATGAGCGGGTTCGGTTCCTCGGAATCCGAACCCCCCCCGAACTTCACCCATTTTACACGGGTCCGAGGCAGACTCGGATCCTCCCGCGTTGCTCGGTTAACCCGAGCGCGCCCGAACGTCATCATCCCGCTGTCGGATTCTCGCGAGATTCGTATTCTATATAAGGAGCCGCGCGTCGCCGCCATTTTCACTCGTGCATTGGAGATGATAGGGAGATGACGTGTGCAGCGTTCTCTCAGTTGTGTTCAGTGTGCTGCAAATATCTGTGTGCTGCAAATATCTGTGCTCAGTGTGCTTGCAAATATCTGTGCTCAAAGTGCTGAAGTGAAAATATCTACGTCCTCTGCCTGAAAAACGCTCCATATCTTTGCTGCATTGTAGTATATAGTAGGAGGACAGTGCAGAATTTTGCTGACCAGTGACCACCAATATTATATCAGTACGGTACAGTAATCCACTGCTCTACCTACCTCTGTGTCGTCAAGTATACTATCCATCCATACCTGTGGTGCATTTAAGTTTTGCGAAGTATATATATAGTAGGAGGACAGTGCATAATTTTGCTGACCCCCAGTATATAATATATAGCAGTACGGTACAGTAGTCCACTGCTCTACCTACCTCTGTGTCGGCAAGTATACTATCCATCCAGCGACCTTGGTGCACCTCTTTTTTTCTTTGCATCATGTGCGGTTTGGGGACTATTTTTTGAAGTGCCATCCTGTCTGACACTGCAGTGCCACTCCTAGATGGGCCAGTTGTTTGTGTCGGCCACTTGGGTCGCTTAGCTTAACCATCCAGCGACCTTGGTGCACCACTTTTTTTCTTTGCATCATGTGCGGTTTGGGGACTATTTTTTGAAGTTCCATCCTGTCTGACACTGCAGTGCCACTCCTAGATGGGCCAGGTGTTTGTGTCGGCCACTTGGGTCGCTTAGCTTAGCCATCCAGCGACCTTGGTGCACCTCTTTTTTTCTTTGCATCATGTGCTGTTTGGGGACTATTTTTTGAAGTGCCATCCTGAGGTGTTCAGAATAGACTGGAAATGAGTGGAAATTATGGTTATTGAGGTTAATAATACTATGGGATCAAAATGACCCCCAAATTCTATGATTTAAACTGTTTTTGAGGGGTTTTTGTAAAAAAACACCCGTATCCAAAGCACACCCGAATCCGACAAAAAATTTGAAGGGAGGTTTTGCCAAAAACGCGTCCAAATCCAAAACACGGCCGCGGAACCGAATCCAAAACCAAAACACAAAACCCGAAAAATGTCCGGTGCACATCACTAATCCTTTTGATGTTTTATTATACTGTAAGTTGACTATTTTTACTGTTTAAGATTGTAGAACAGCTGTTAATGTTTTTTTTTATATAATGTAATATTTCATCTACAATATCCAATATCTTCACCATGGTGATAACATGTTTTTCACTTAATTCATAGTACTATTCAATGTACTTTTAATATTTAATATGCTTTGTTATTAGATGGGGACATCAGGTTGCTGCGGCAACGGGAGGTGTGACGTAGAGAGGTCAGGAAGGAGCGTGACTCTGGAAGCCCTTTCGGCGCTACCGCCGGGACTCGCAGCTTCCCAGCGTCCTCGAGGTCTGAGGAAAGGATGATTTAAGGTGAGCACTTTTTTCTCTGTTGATGTACACTGCCTGACGAAGGGCATTAAAGCCCAAGAGCTTGCATGTTGAAGCCTGTGTCCTTGGGTCCCTTTATGTGAAGTCCGATGAGTGCTATCTTCTGGATATGGTATATATATATATATATATATATATATATATATATATATATAGGCACTCTACAAGTCACTTTTAAAGTTTGCTCAGAACATTTTTTTATCATACTCACAGTACCAACAAATGCAAGGCTTCACAGGGTTTGCATACAGACATTGTGCAACGTTTCGGTTAACATATAACCTTTGTCAAGCTTTCCAACATTATAAGCCAACAGCAGTAGCAGCAAAGCAGAGTTACCTGCATTAACTCTGCTTTGCTGCTACTGCTGTTGACTTATAATGTTGGAAAGCTTGACAAAGGTTATATGTTAACCAAAACATTGCACAATGTCTGTATGCAAACCCTGTGAAGCCTTGCATTTATTGGTACTGTGAGTATGGTATAAAAATGTTCTGAGCAAACTTTAAAAGTGACTTGGAGAGTGCCTATTTCTTTGGACTTTGTCTATATACTGGAATCACCCTGAGTAGGGGATTAACCTGTGTAGTGCACCCCACCGTTGGATACTCTGATGAGAGTGCTGGACTTTCTACCTATATATATATATATATGTATATATATATATATATATATATATATATATACAGTGGTCGAAGTGGGGCAGTATACGGCGGTATGGTATACCGCCACTTCTTCCACTGACCCGGAAATGAGGAAATTAAAGTGCAGCAGGAGGCGAGGGAAGTGGCCATCCTGCTGCATATGTTGCTCCCAGTCCCTGCGCGGCGGCCGGTGGCTGTGTAGAACGCTGTACTAGCTCACAGCCGTTCACCGCCACCAGCCGCACGCCGCCGCCCACTGCAGGCCACTCACCACCGCCAGCCTCCCGCCGCTCACCGCCACCCACCACTCACCGCCACCAGCGGCTCAACGCTGCCAGCCACCAGCCGCCCGCCGCTCACCCGCAACATATGAGGTGTTCCCCTGCTGTCACCTCTCTCCCTGTCATTACCATCCCTGTCCCTACTGTCTCTCTACCAGCTGTCACTGTTGTCACTCTCTCCCTGCTGTCACTGTCGTCACTCTCTCTCCCTGTCATTACTCTCTCTCCCTGTCGTCACTGTCGTCACTCTCTATACTGGAGTACATTTACTAAAATTCGTATTTTTCTGAATTAGGTTAAAGTTCAAACACGAATGACATCGAATGTGTGAATTTGCAACTTTTTGAATTTTGTATGCCTCATTTACTATGCTGTCGTATTCTGCATTGTCGTTTTTTCCGACGTCGATGTCATTCGTATTTTCGGACAGTGTTTTACGGGAGTGAATAGTAAAACACTTCCGAAATTAACACAATGAATCTCGGCTGGATCTGTGAGATCCGTGCAGGGCTTCATTGTGCACCTTTAAAAAAAAAATTAAAGTATTAAAAATCAGGGAAAAATTTTTTGTGGGGTCCCCCCTCCTAAGCATAACCAGCCTTGGGCTCTTTGAGCCGGTCCTGGTTGTAAAAATAATATACGGGGAAAAAATTGACTGGGGGTCCTCCATATTTTAACAACCAGCACCGGGCTCTGCGCCTGGTACTGGTGCAAAAAATATGGGGGACAAAAAGCGTAGGGGTCCCCCGTATTTTTTGAACCAGCACCGGGCTCCACTAGTCAGAGAGATAATGCCACAGTCGGGGACACTTTTATCTTGGTCCCTGTGTCCCTGGCATTAAATCACTAACTAGTCACCCCTGGCCGGGGTACCCTGAAGGAGTGGGAACCCCTTAAATCAAGGGGTCCCCCCCTCCAGCTACCCAAGGGCCAGGGGTGAAGCCCGAGCCATAGCCATAGTGTTAAAAAAAAGAATTTTTTTTTGTAGCAGTACTACAAGTCCCAGCAAGCCTCCCCGGCAAGCTGGTACTTGGAGAACCACAAGTACCAGCATGCGGGGGGGAAACGGGCCCGCTGGTACCTGTAGTTCTACTACAAAAAAATACCCCCAAAAAAACAATACACAGACACCGTGAAAGTATAACTTTATTACATACATGCACACTTACATTCATACATACTTACCTATGTTGACATGAAGAGTCGGTACCCTTCTCCACGTAGAATCCCGGGGTACCTGTAAATAAAATTATACTTACAAAAAATCCTGTGTAGATCGGTCCTCTTCTTATAAATTATAATCCAGGGACTTGGCAAAACAATAAAACGCAATACCCAAACCACGCACTGAAAGGGGATCCATGTTTACACATGGATCCCCTTTCCCCAACTGCCGGGACCCCCCGTGACTCCTGTCAAAGAGGGTCCCTTCAGCCAATCAGGGAGTGCCACGTCATGGCACTTTCCTGATTGGCTGTGCGCTGCTTGCGGTCAGCAGTAGACCGCAAGGTTATGTGAGCTCACTCTTGTGGTCTACCGCTGACCGCAAAGTTCCCACTATTGGATACAATGTAGCGCCTATGCGCTACATTGTATCTCTGCCGTGCGCTGCCTGACTGACAGCTCAGGAGCGCACAGCCAATCAGGAGAGTGCCATGACGTGGCGCTCCCTGATTGGTTGAAGGGACCCTCTTTGACAGGAGTCACGGGGGGTCCCGGCAGTTGGGGAAAGGAGATCCATGTGTAAACATGGATCTCCTTTCAGTGCGTGGCTTGGGTATTGCGTTTTATTGTTTTGTCAAGTCCCTGGATTATAATTTATAAGAAGAGGACCGATCTACACAGGATTTTTTGTAAGTATAATTTTATTTTTTTATTTACAGGTACCCCGGGATTCTACGTGGAGAAGGGGACCGACTCTTCGTGTCAACATAGGTAAGTATGTATGAATGTAAGTGTGCATGTATGTAATAAAGTTATACTTTCACAGTGTCTGTGTATTGTTTTTTGGGAAGTATTTTTTTGTAGTAGAACTACAGGTACCAGCGGGACCGTTTCCCCCCCGCATGCTGGTACTTGTGGTTCTCCAAGTACCAGCTTGTGGGGGAGGCTTGCTGGGACTTGTAGTACTGCTACAAAAAACAATATTATTTTTTTAACACTATGGCTATCAGCCCCCCATCCGCCGCCCTTGGATGGGGGGGACAGCCTCGGGCTTCACCCCTGGCCCTTAGGTGGCTGGAGGGGGGGACCCCTTGATTTAAGGGGTTCTCACTCCTCCAGGGTACCCCGGCCAGGGGTGACTAGTTAGTGATTTAATGCCAGGGCCACAGGGAACAAGATAAAAGTGTTCCCCGGCTGTGGCATTATCTCTCTGACTAGTGGAGCCCGGTGCTGGTTCAAAAAATACGGGGGACCCCTATGCTTTTTGGCCCCCATATTTTTTGCCCCAGGACCAGGTGCAGAGCCCGGTGCTGGTTGTTAAAATATGGGGGATCCCCAGTCAATTTTTTCTCCATATTTTTACAACCAGGACCAGCTCAAAGAGCTCGAGGCTGGTTATGCTTAGGAGGGGGGACCCCACGCAATTTTTCCCCCTGATTTTTAACTATTTCACACCCCTTCCCACTGATAAACATGCACAGATCTCACTGATCCGTGCATGCCTATCAGAACACGGTAAAAAAAAAGCAGGTCTATTTTAAAACTGCATTTTTTACGATTTGTATTTTTTCACGGCAGTGTTTGGCTATTGCTGGCAGTGTTTCTGAATTCGAATTTTTAGTAAATTACTGAGTTGTATCAAATAACAGGCGTATTTGACCGATGGTGTATTCATTTGTATTTTTTATCTTTGACTTTCAAACAAATACGAATGCCCTCATCACTGCCGAGATTTCAGTTTAGTAAATTCCCGAGATGACACTTTGATGAAAAAACATCAAATCGGTCAAAATTGGGAGCTTGGTAAATATACCCCTCTGTCATCACTCTCTCTCTCTTTCGTCACTCTCTCTCTCTCTCTCTCTGTCGTCACTCTCTCTCTCCCTGTCGTCACTCTGGCTGTCCCTGCTGTCACAATTTCAGCTCATTCAGTGTGCTATAATGTGAATTTCGGCTCACTCAGTTTGCTATAATGTGAATTTTGGATCATTCAGTGTGCTATAATGTGAATTTCGGCTCATTCAGTGTGCTACAATGTGAATTTCGGCTCATTCTGTGTGCTATAATGTGAATTTCGGCTCATTCAGTGTGCTACAATGTGAATTTTGGCTCATTCAGTGTGCTACAACGTGAATTTCGGCTCATTCTGTGTGCTACAATGTGAATTTCGGTTCATTCTGTGTGCTATAATGTGAATTTCGGCTCATTCTGTGTCCTATAAAGTGAATTTCGGGTCATTCAGTGTGCTATAATGTAAATTTTGGCTCATTCATTGTGCTATAATGTGAATTTCGGCTCATTCAGTGTGCTATAATGTGAATTTTGGCTCGTACCGTGTGCTATAATGTGAAATTCGTCTCGTACCGTGTGCTATAATGTGAATTTCGGCTCGTACCATGTGCTATAATGTGAATTTCGGCTCGTACCGTGTGCTATAATGTGAATTTCAGCTCGTACTGTGTGCTATAAGGTGAAAGGGGCACCAGTACTAGATAGTATAAGGGGTTCTACTACACTGGTCATGCCCCCTTTTGGTTGACCATGCCCCCTTTTGGGTGACCACGCCCCTTGCATAATTGCGTCCTTGACTTTTGCATACCCCCACTTCAAAATTTCCACTTCGACCACTGTGTGTGTGTGTGTGTGTGTGTGTGTGTGTGTGTGTGTGTGTGTGTGTATATATATATATATATATATATATATACCAGAGTAAGATAGGCGGCACTCAACAGACTGTAGATGAATCTGGTTACTTTATTGGCAACAGGCCGACATGTTTCGGAGAAAGCCTCTCTGTCCTCAGGGCCAGACAAACATACAAATGTGCAAAATGAACATATATAGCATGAAACACCAACCATTAACAACCCTAACCATACTCACCTGCTCCACGGCGCACCCGCCCGTTAGCCGTCCCGATCCACTTCCTCATCTCACAACCGCGACGTCACAGATGCTTCGCGTCGCAGGGGATCTCCATGGTAACCGGAGCACAAACTGTTCATGTTGCCGATACCATCTAATAAGAAAAACACATAAGAAACATGTATTTGTCATTGTCCTGTATTAATAGGCGGACAGCCTCTACTCCCGCATCATGTGGGATGCTGGTGTAGAGGCTCGTCAGGTCTGCACTGCATAGTAACAAATTCTCTGGGACATCACCCAGTTCCTGTAGTTGTACTAACAAGGAGCTGGTGTCTTTGAGATAAGAAGGAAGCGCTTGGACGCATGGATTTAGAAAAGCATCCAAGAACACTGCCACCGGATGATACAGGGACCCCCTCGCCGACACTATGGGTCGGCCAGGCGGGTCTATCAATGACTTGTGTACCTTAGGTACCGTGTAGAAGAGAGGTACCTTAGGAAAATCCACTTTAAAAGCATTGCTTATGTCACTTGAAATAAGGCCCTGATCTCTAATATGTACTAGGTACTGATCTAATTCGGTTTTATACTCCCGTGTGGGATCCCTAGTGAGCCTATTGTAAGTAGTTACAGCATCTAACTGGCGATTACATTCCCTGACATATGCGTCTAGGTCCTGGACCACTATGGATCCCCCCTTATCAGCCTTGCGCACCACAATATCCGTTCTAGCTGACAAAGCCCTCAGTGTGCCCATCTCCACTTTAGACATATTACTAAATGAGCTTTGATCAGAATTCACATTGCCCTCCCTTTCTAGCATGTGCAAAAATGTCCTAATGGAGGGATTCAAGCTTGGAGGATCAAAGTTCGAACCAGGAATGATTTGTCGTAGTTGAGGGGGAATTGAACTGTTTGTATTACTCAATGGTTTATCATTATAAAACTCTCTTCTTCTCAAAGTCCTGCCAAACCGGTGAACTTCCACCTTCCACTCTAGTGGATCCGGTCCACACGAGGGGACGAATGACAGTTCTTTGGCCAGCAACTTATACTCCTGATCAGATAATGGAGTAGAAGAGAGATTAAATATGAGTTCCCTTAGGCTCGAGGAGGTTTTGGACCGTAAGATCCTTTGGTTTTGTTGCGAGCACCGCGTCCTCTTCCTCGCCCGGTAGGGGGTGGTCCGATTTGACCGAGTTTGGATCCCTGCTGGAGTATGTCCTAAAGGGATGCGTCCTTCTTGTTGTTCCACTGTAGAAGAAACAGCGTCTGAATCAATGGCCGACATGCTAGTGCCCAGGGGGTGTTCACTAAGGCGTCTCGGCTGGTTCCTACGCCTTTGGTACTTTTGTTCCTGACCAGGAGTAGAACTACCCAGCCACGGATACACCTGTCTCTGTGCATAGTCTCTCTGAACCTTCATCAGTTTATCCTTCTTAAATCTGATGAGATTTTGACGATATTGTTCAACTTGCCCCCCAGCTTATTGATCCAATCATTCTGGGTGTCCTGGGCCATAGTTGCCTTATGTAGTAATTCAAACTGCTGTAACTGCTCTTTAGTTTGATTGAGTTCCCTGATGGACTCCTCCACCACCAAAAGGATCAGGTCCATCGAGCATTTGTCAAGGATCGCAACCCACCACCGGCAAAATTGTGCATTATAATGCCCTATGGTCGGTGAGTTGCATATCCTGAATCCTCGTGGAATCAAATTACTACGGTAGTAATCCGAAAGCGTAATGCCATGGTATGTGAAATCACATTCTCTCTGTTTGAGACGAAGCCATGTTCTGAATAATTCATCATTTGAACTGGTAACTGGTTCATCCTCCAACCGTCTTCCTATGAGGATTGCGTTTTCCTCTGCGTCGAAGAAACTCAGTCGGTCACTTGCATCCTTATGTATTAATTCAAATGCCGCCTCCAGATCTGCATTCACTCCTGCCATAATGGCAATGGGTATTCGGCCTTTGGCTATTATTCAGTATGCCAATGTCAAATGAATACCACTTGGGCCACTTATTGATCCCCAGGCCCTGAAAAGAAGGTGTACTTAAAAAACAGCAATGGATAGTGGCTGTTAACTGAACGCTGGTCCCTTGCAAAAAATGTCCACAACTTGAGTGAATAGGTGCCTTGACCGGATAATGCGCTGTGCAGTATGGCTGCTGCTATCGCATGTTCCTAAATAGATTCCAAGATATCTTCCGGCACTCTGGTCCAATGATGTTTAAATGCTGTGGTGCCCTCCTCATGTCCCCCGATCCTTGCGAGGCGGCAACAGAGATAGGCTTTTATTACAAAAAGGAGTCCAGGTGGATTTACACCCTGGGGACTATTTTCCCCAAGGGTCTAAATGAGAACCTAGGACTACAATATTTTCTATAATAGATACATGAGATGAAGTATGCTCATTAACTGGTTAATATCCATTTTTTTAACCTGCCAACAAGCTCTGTAAAATAGCACTTAGTCCTTAATTCGGTACTTCTAGTTAGTCATAGTTCTATTAAGAGTGAGCTTCTAATAATTGAGACTGTTTTCAGTTATCTATAATTTTTTATTGCCGGGTCGCTTATGAAATTATCTCCAGCCCCTGTTTAAGGTGTTTTTATAGTAGTTTTGTCAGTTTTGTCATTGTTATGTGGAGCTTAACAATGTTTCTTATGTGTTTTTCTTATCAGATGGTATCGGCAACATGAACAGTTTGTGCTCCGGTTACCATGGAGATCCCATGCGACGCGGCGCATCTGTGACGTCGTGGTTGTGAGATGCGAAAGTGGATCGGGACGGCTGACGGGCGGGTGCGCCGTGGAGCAGGTGAGTATGGTTAGGGTTGTTAATGGTTGGTGTGTCATGCTATATATGTTCATCTTGCACATTTGTATGTTTGTCTGGCCCTGAGGACGGAGAGGCTTTCTCCGAAACATGTCGGCCTGTTGCCAATAAAGTAACCAGATTCATCTACAGTCTGTTGAGTGCCGCCTATCTTACTCTTGCATATGGTGGGAAGCGTTATTCCATGATGAGGGCACCACAGCATTTAAACATCATTGGACCAGAGTGCCGGACGATATCTTGGAATATATATATATATATATATATATATATATATAAAACGTATATAACTTTTATTTTAGTCCAGGGTCCCCCTGCTCTTTAGTGCCTCTAACCTTTTTGTATTTTGAGTAACTTGTGTATTTAGAGAATTATGAAAAGTAGAAATTAGTTATGAAACTTCAAATACACAGGATGCAGTTAAGTTCCCAACAGTCGGGATCCTGCCGGTTGAAAAATTATAATGAAACCACAGATTATACCTTCTTGTACATTTCTTCATGCCTCACCTTTACTTTAATTCTTTAAGCAAGATTTTCTCTGGTTTGGAGCTCTCTCCAGTCTTGTGTATAATGAACAATGGAAGAGATGCATCAAAGCATAATATTGGGTCAAACCTCCGAAAATGCAGTTTTCAGAGGTTTTGGCATCTTACCACATGTGCACCAAGCATAGAATGCAATATATTACGGAGCTTGGATGCAGTGGCAAAATGCCACTTTTAGATGATGTTACCCTATAGGAACCTATGGGCTTCTCTACGTGTTTCCCCATGAGATGGATATAATCGGGGGGAAATAAATAGGGGCGTGTCTTCATGGGAAGGGGCGTGATTACGGGATAGTATCAATTCACATTACATCACTCAGTAGTGTCTGTTAGTCACATTACACCACACAGTAGTGTCCTTTATTCACATTACCCCACACAGTAGTGCCCCTTATACACGTTATGCCACCCAGTAGAGTCCCTTATACATGTTACACCACAGTAGACCATCTTTACACATTCTTCCACGGCAGAGCACTTTATACATGTTACACCACAGTAGAGCTGCATATAGGAACCTACAAAGCAATTATGTGAAAATGCAATAAATGCATTTGGCCTACTGTTAAATTCTTCTCCCCTTTCCAACTCTACAAATGTAAGAATTTGCAAGTCGGGAATAGGTATAAATCTTTAAATGGATGTAAGGATAAATATCTTTGTTGCACATACCTGTACATAATGTGAATAGCCATATTTTACTCTAAATCCTGAGGCTTGCATCTAACACTAAAAGACCCCCTTTGTGTTCACTCATATACCAATTACCAGGGCTTAAAGTGGTCCTGGAGAGGTGGTGGAATTCATACCCCCTCACCTCCCCCCACTCACATTAAGCTGAGCCGGGGCCAGTGCTAATGTTTTCGGCAGCACCCTGCAAACTATAAATTAGTGCCCTACTTCCCATACTTTATAAAGGGATATTGATCTCACAAAGAAGCAGCGTGGTCACACAATAGTACCTCCAATTCAAATGATACCACACAGTAGCACAATTTTATTCACAATTTTATTCACAGTACACCACATGCAGTGCCCCTGATGCCACTCAGTAGTGCCCTTATTCAAGTTGCGCTGCACAATGGTACCCTTTATACACGTTATGCCATATAGTAGTGCCCCTCATTTACAATGACCACATTAGGATTTGGGATCTGAGGAAGGGGGAGGTGGTTGCAGCTCGTCAGTAACACTAGCGCCGTCTGCATCATCTATTGATGTAGGTGATGGGGCAGGCTTTTCTGTTAGAATTACTATGCAGGGCAACAGAAGAGGTGGAACTAGTTCCCCCTACCATTACAGGTAGGGGGAAATACTGCAAGACCTCGTTGTCGTCCCCCTCTTTAACCCATGCCAATTACCATCAGAAGCTGTCCACTGTTTTGAAGTTGACATTCATCTGCATGATTTTATTATATGTTTATTTTAGTGTCACCCTAAGGGTGAAAGTTTTCTTCCAACTTTCTCAGTCCGATTTTACTACTTTGTAACTTCTCCAAGTTACTGCTATTCAACTGATGCAGAAGGAACCTGCAGAAATTGCATATCTTCCTGAAAGGGATATTACCGATATCATACTAATGTCAAATTTGACATGTAAATATTTGGAAAGTTTTGCCCAATTTATTAAAAAGGTTTTATGTCTCTGTGACATGTCCAAGAGAATATATAACAAATATAAACCTTTGGAATAATGTTGGTTCAACTACAATTTACACCTAGGGGAGATTCACTTCCCCAAATTAGAATATAAACTCCTCTTTAAGTGTGTCATCGTCGTCCCCCACCCATGGAAAATGTTTCCTCTGTGTTTAAGACATCAAATTGTCATATGTTAAGGAAATCAATGCTGTCCATTCTTCCAAGCCAATTTCACTTGGCGCAGATTATACAACTCAAATGTAAGTTTATATTCTGATACTGTCTCCTTTTAGTTTATATTTGTTTTGCTCTATGTTATGTCCTCTTGTTACTAATTGTTTTTATAATCTGTAAGCATTGTACCATTTATGTATATTAAATTTACATTTTTAGTCATTGCTGTATACTAATTCATTGCTTATACCCCTTTCAGACCGCCAGCTTTGAACACGGGTTATTGCACATGAGCACGCATAACCCATGTTCATATGCAGTCTTGACAGGTGCTACGGGAAATATCCAGGGTAGCGACCAGGGTTGAACTCGTGTTCAACCCGGCTCGCTGTACAGTGTGAACGGGAGCCGGGTCGATGCGACCCATTTCCTGTTCACTCTGTGTGTGGGCAGCGCTTGGAGATCAGTGCCGCGTCATCGCTGACGTCACCAAACCGGCAAAATGCTAGGTTGCAGACAGCTGCGGCGGGGGAGCCTGAGGCACCTCGCACCCTGGAAGCTCCTGTGTCAGGCTCCCGGGTGCCACCCAATGTAGGCGGTCTGAAAGGGGTATTATTTAGAAGATGCCAAGTGCTTGGCTGTGTTAACCTTTTAAATACCAGTATGTCAACTACAGGACACAGCTTAGCAGACATGTTGCTCCACACAAAGGTCTTTTCATACACTTAATAAAAGACAATTCTGATACTGCTGACTGCATGTAAATGTCACATCTTGGGGCCTAATTCAGACCTGATCACAGCAGCAAATTTGTTAACTAATGGGCAAATCCATGTGCACTGCAGGTGTGGCAGAGTTAGATTTGGGTGGGTTATTTTGTTTCTGTGCAGGGTAAATACTGTCTGCTTTATTTTTACACAGCAATTTAGATTTCAGTTTGAACACACCACATCCAAATCTAACTCTCTCTGCACATGTTATATCTGCACCACCTGCAGTGCACATGGGCCCTCATTCCGAGTTGTTCGCTCGCAAGCTGCTTTTAGCAGCATTGCACACGCTAAGCCGCCGCCTACTGGGAGTGAATCTTAGCTTATCAAAATTGCGAACGAAAGATTCGCAATATTGCGAAAAGACTTCTCTGTGCAGTTTCTGAGTAGCTCGAGACTTACTCTGCCAGTGCGATCAGTTCAGTGCTTGTCGTTCCTGGTTTGACGTCACAAACACACCCAGCGTTCGGCCAGACACTCCTCCGTTTCTCCAGCCACTCCCGCGTTTTTCCCAGAAACGGTAGCGTTTTTTCAAACACTCCCATAAAACGGCCAGTTTCCGCCCAGAAACACCCACTTCCTGTCAATCACATTACGATCACCAGAACGAAGAAAAAACCTTGTAATGCCGTGAGTAAAATGCCTAACTGCATAGCAAATTTACTTGGCGCAGTCGCACTGCGGACATTGCGCATGCGCATTAGCGACTAATCGCTCCATTGTGAAAAAAAAATAACGAGCGAACAACTCGGAATAACCACCATGGTTTTGCGAATTAGCTAACAAATTTGCTGCAGCAATCAGGTCTGAATTAGGTAGGCTAACCATACTAGCCCTTTAAACTGGGATGCTCATGAATTACACAGGTTCTGTGGCTGATTAAAACTAGTGATGAGCGGGTTCGGTTTCTCCGAAACCGAACCCCCCCGAACTTCACCTTTTTCACACGGGTCTGAGGCAGGTTAGAACCTTCCCGCCTTGCTCGGCTAACCCGAGCGCGCCCGAACGTCATCATCCCGCTGTCGGATTCTCGCGAGATTCGGATTCTATATAAGCAGCCGCGCGTCGCCGCCATTTTCACTCGTGCATTGGAGATGATAGGGAGAGGACGTGGCTGGCGTCCTCTCCGTTTATTGTAGAAGTTGATTGGTTTACTTTATTTCTTATTTGTGGGGAGGATTGGGGAGCAGCTGTTAGGAGGAGTACAGTGCAGAGTTTTGCTGATAAGTGACCACCAGTTTTTATCCGTTCTCTGCCTGAAAAAAACGCTCCATACCATATCTGTGCTCAGTGTGCTGCATAATATATCTGTGCTGAGTGCTCACACTGCTTAATTGTGGGGACTGAGGAGCAGCTATAGCAGGAGTACAGTGCAGAGTTTTGCTGACAGTGACCACCAGTATACGTTGTCTGCCTGAAAAACACTCCATATCTGTGCTCAGTGTGCTGCTTTATTGTGTGGGGACTGGGGACCACCAGTATAATTAATATTATATAGGAGGAGTACAGTGCAGAGTGCACTGCTGTACCTACCTCTGTGTCGTCGACTCGTCATCCATTAAGTATACTATCCATCTACATTCTATACCTGTGGTGCATTTTAGACAGTTTTGCAGTTTGCTGACACAGTGTCCACCAGTATACTATATATTCTATAGCAGTACGGTAGGCCACTGCTGTACCTACCTCTGTGTCGTCACTCGTCATCCATTAAGTATACTATCCATCTACATTCTATACCTGTGGTGCATTTTAGACAGTTTTGCAGTTTGCTAACAGTGTCCACCAGTATACTATATATATATACTTATAGCAGTACGGTAGGCCACTGCTGTACCTACCTCTGTGTCGTCACTCGTCATCCATTAAGTATACTATCCATCTACATTCTATACCTGTGGTGCATTTTAGACAGTTTTGCAGTTTGCTGACAGTGTCCACCAGTATACTATATATATACTTATAGCAGTACGGTAGGCCACTGCTGTACCTACCTCTGTGTCGTCACTCGTCATCCATTAAGTATACTATCCATCTACATTCTATACCTGTGGTGCATTTTAGACAGTTTTGCAGTTTGCTGACAGTGTCCACCAGTATACTATATATATACTTATAGCAGTACGGTAGGCCATTGCTGTACCTACCTCTGTGTCGTCACTCGTCATCCATTAAGTATACTATCCATCTACATTCTATACCTGTTGTGCATTTTAGACAGTTTTGCAGTTTGCTGACAGTGTCCACCAGTATACTTTATATATACTTATATCAGTACGGTAGGCCACTGCTGTACCTACCTCTGTGTCGTAACTAGTCATCTATTAAGTATACTATCCATCTACAGTGTGAACGGGAGCCGGGTCGATGCGACCCATTTCCTGTTCACTCTGTGTGTGGGCAGCGCTTGGAGATCAGTGCCGCGTCATCGCTGACGTCACCAAACCGGCAAAATGCTAGGTTGCAGACAGCTGCGGCGGGGGAGCCTGAGGCACCTCGCACCCTGGAAGCTCCTGTGTCAGGCTCCCGGGTGCCACCCAATGTAGGCGGTCTGAAAGGGGTATTATTTAGAAGATGCCAAGTGCTTGGCTGTGTTAACCTTTTAAATACCAGTATGTCAACTACAGGACACAGCTTAGCAGACATGTTGCTCCACACAAAGGTCTTTTCATACACTTAATAAAAGACAATTCTGATACTGCTGACTGCATGTAAATGTCACATCTTGGGGCCTAATTCAGACCTGATCACAGCAGCAAATTTGTTAACTAATGGGCAAATCCATGTGCACTGCAGGTGTGGCAGAGTTAGATTTGGGTGGGTTATTTTGTTTCTGTGCAGGGTAAATACTGTCTGCTTTATTTTTACACAGCAATTTAGATTTCAGTTTGAACACACCACATCCAAATCTAACTCTCTCTGCACATGTTATATCTGCACCACCTGCAGTGCACATGGGCCCTCATTCCGAGTTGTTCGCTCGCAAGCTGCTTTTAGCAGCATTGCACACGCTAAGCCGCCGCCTACTGGGAGTGAATCTTAGCTTATCAAAATTGCGAACGAAAGATTCGCAATATTGCGAAAAGACTTCTCTGTGCAGTTTCTGAGTAGCTCGAGACTTACTCTGCCAGTGCGATCAGTTCAGTGCTTGTCGTTCCTGGTTTGACGTCACAAACACACCCAGCGTTCGGCCAGACACTCCTCCGTTTCTCCAGCCACTCCCGCGTTTTTCCCAGAAACGGTAGCGTTTTTTCAAACACTCCCATAAAACGGCCAGTTTCCGCCCAGAAACACCCACTTCCTGTCAATCACATTACGATCACCAGAACGAAGAAAAAACCTTGTAATGCCGTGAGTAAAATGCCTAACTGCATAGCAAATTTACTTGGCGCAGTCGCACTGCGGACATTGCGCATGCGCATTAGCGACTAATCGCTCCATTGTGAAAAAAAAATAACGAGCGAACAACTCGGAATAACCACCATGGTTTTGCGAATTAGCTAACAAATTTGCTGCAGCAATCAGGTCTGAATTAGGTAGGCTAACCATACTAGCCCTTTAAACTGGGATGCTCATGAATTACACAGGTTCTGTGGCTGATTAAAACTAGTGATGAGCGGGTTCGGTTTCTCCGAAACCGAACCCCCCCGAACTTCACCTTTTTCACACGGGTCTGAGGCAGGTTAGAACCTTCCCGCCTTGCTCGGCTAACCCGAGCGCGCCCGAACGTCATCATCCCGCTGTCGGATTCTCGCGAGATTCGGATTCTATATAAGCAGCCGCGCGTCGCCGCCATTTTCACTCATGCATTGGAGATGATAGGGAGAGGACGTGGCTGGCGTCCTCTCCGTTTATTGTAGAAGTTGATTGGTTTACTTTATTTCTTATTTGTGGGGAGGATTGGGGAGCAGCTGTTAGGAGGAGTACAGTGCAGAGTTTTGCTGATAAGTGACCACCAGTTTTTATCCGTTCTCTGCCTGAAAAAAACGCTCCATACCATATCTGTGCTCAGTGTGCTGCATAATATATCTGTGCTGAGTGCTCACACTGCTTAATTGTGGGGACTGAGGAGCAGCTATAGCAGGAGTACAGTGCAGAGTTTTGCTGACAGTGACCACCAGTATACGTTGTCTGCCTGAAAAACACTCCATATCTGTGCTCAGTGTGCTGCTTTATTGTGTGGGGACTGGGGACCACCAGTATAATTAATATTATATAGGAGGAGTACAGTGCAGAGTGCACTGCTGTACCTACCTCTGTGTCGTCGACTCGTCATCCATTAAGTATACTATCCATCTACATTCTATACCTGTGGTGCATTTTAGACAGTTTTGCAGTTTGCTGACACAGTGTCCACCAGTATACTATATATTCTATAGCAGTACGGTAGGCCACTGCTGTACCTACCTCTGTGTCGTCACTCGTCATCCATTAAGTATACTATCCATCTACATTCTATACCTGTGGTGCATTTTAGACAGTTTTGCAGTTTGCTAACAGTGTCCACCAGTATACTATATATATATACTTATAGCAGTACGGTAGGCCACTGCTGTACCTACCTCTGTGTCGTCACTCGTCATCCATTAAGTATACTATCCATCTACATTCTATACCTGTGGTGCATTTTAGACAGTTTTGCAGTTTGCTGACAGTGTCCACCAGTATACTATATATATACTTATAGCAGTACGGTAGGCCACTGCTGTACCTACCTCTGTGTCGTCACTCGTCATCCATTAAGTATACTATCCATCTACATTCTATACCTGTGGTGCATTTTAGACAGTTTTGCAGTTTGCTGACAGTGTCCACCAGTATACTATATATATACTTATAGCAGTACGGTAGGCCATTGCTGTACCTACCTCTGTGTCGTCACTCGTCATCCATTAAGTATACTATCCATCTACATTCTATACCTGTTGTGCATTTTAGACAGTTTTGCAGTTTGCTGACAGTGTCCACCAGTATACTTTATATATACTTATATCAGTACGGTAGGCCACTGCTGTACCTACCTCTGTGTCGTAACTAGTCATCTATTAAGTATACTATCCATCTACATTCTATACCTGTGGTGCATTTTAGACAGTTTTGCAGTTTGCTGACAGTGTCCACCAGTATACTTTATATATACTTATAGCAGTATGGTAGGCCACTGCTGTACCTACCTCTGTGTCGTCACTTGTCATCCATTAAGTATACTATCCATCTACATTCTATACCTGTGGTGCATTTTAGACAGTTTTGCAGTTTGCTGACAGTGTCCACCAGTATACTATATATAGCAGTACGGTAGGCCACTGCTGTACCTACCTCTGTGTCGTCACTCATCATCCATTAAGTATACTATCCATCTACATTCTATACCTGTGGTGCATTTTAGACAGTTTTGCAGTTTGCTGACAGTGTCCACCAGTATACTATATATATACTTATAGCAGTACGGTAGGCCACTGCTGTACCTACCTATGTGTCGTCACTCGTCATCCATTAAGTATACTATCCATCTACATTCTATACCTGTGGTGCATTTTAGACAGTTTTGCAGTTTGCTGACAGTGTCCACCAGTATACTATATATATACTTATAGCAGTACGGTAGGCCACTGCTGTACCTACCTCTGTGTCGTCACTCGTCATCCATTAAGTATACTATCCATCTACATTCTATACCTGTGGTGCATTTTAGATAGTTTTGCAGTTTGCTGACAGTGTCCACCAGTATACTACAGGTTGAGTATCCCTTATCCAAAATGCTTGGGACCAGAGTTATTTTGGATATCGGATTTTTCCGTGTTTTGGAATAATTGCATACCATAATGAGATATCATGTTGATGGGACCTTAATCTAAGCACAGAATACATTTATTTTTTTATATACACCTTATACACACAGCCTGAAGGTAATTTTAGCCAATATTTTTTATAACTTTGTGCATTAAACAAAGTGTGTCTACATTCACACAATTCATTTATGTTTCATATACACCTTATACACACAGCCTGAAGGTAATTTAATACAATATTTTTAATAACTTTGTGTTTAAAACAAAGTTTGTGTACATTGAGCCATCAAAAAACAAAGGTTTCACTATCTCACTCTCACTCAAAAAAGTCAGTATTTCGGAATATTCCGTATTTCGGAATATTTGAATATGGGATACTCAACCTGTATATATATACTTATAGCAGTACGGTAGGCCACTGCTGTACCTACCTCTGTGTCGTCACTCGTCATCCACTAAGTATACTATCCATCTACATTCTATACCTGTGGTGCATTTTAGACAGTTTTGCAGTTTGCTGACAGTGTCCACCAGTATACTATATATATATACTTATAGCAGTACGGTAGGCCACTGCTATACCTACCTCTGTGTCGTCACTCGTCATCCATTAAGTATACTATCCATCTACATTCTATACCTGTGGTGCATTTTAGACAGTTTTGCAGTTTGCTGACAGTGTCCACCAGTATACTATATATATACTTATAGCAGTACGGTAGGCCACTGCTGTACCTACCTCTGTGTCGTCACTCGTCATCCATTAAGTATACTATCCATCTACATTCTATACCTGTGGTGCATTTTAGTTTTGCACAGTAAATATAGTAGTAGGCCATTGCTATTGATACTGGCATATAATTCCACACATTAAAAAATGGAGAACAAAAATGTGTAGGTTAAAGGGAAAGATCAAGATCCACTACCACCTCGTGCTGAAGCTGCTGCCACTAGTCATGGCCAAGACGATGAAATGCCATCAACGTCGTCTGCCAAGGCCGATGCCCAATGTCATAGTAGAGAGCATGTAAAATCCAAAACACAAAAGTTCAGTAAAATGATCCAAAAATCAAAATTAAAAGCGTCTGAGGAGAAGCGTAAACTTGCCAATATGCCATTTACGACACGGAGTGGCAAGGAACGGCTGAGGCCCTGGCCTAAGTTCATGGCTAGTGGTTCAGCTTCACATGAGGATGGAAGCACTCATCCTCTCGCTAGAAAAAAGAAAAGACTTAAGCTGGCAAAAGCACAGCAAAGAACTGTGCGTTCTTCTAAATCACAAATCCCCAAGGAGAGTCCAATTGTGTCGGTTGCGATGCCTGACCTTCCCAACACTGGACGGGAAGAGCTTGCGCCTTCCACCATTTGCACGCCCCCTGCAAGTGCTGGAAGGAGCACCTGCAGTCCAGTTCCTGATAGTCAAATTGAAGATGTCACTGTTGAAGTACACCAGGATGAGGATATGGGTGTTGCTGGTGCTGGGGAGGAAATTGACAAGGAGGATTCTGATGGTGAGGTGGATTGTTTAAGTCAGGCACCCGGGGAGACACCTGTTGTCCGTGGGAGGAATATGGCCATTGACATGCCTGGTCAAAATACAAAAAAAATCAGCTCTTCGGTGTGGAATTATTTCAACTCAAATGCGGACAACAGGTGTAAAGCCGTGTGTTGCCTTTGTCAAGCTGTAATAAGTAGGGGTAAGGACGTTAACCACCTCGGAGCATCCTCCCTTATACGTCACCTGCAGCGCATTCATCATAAGTCAGTGACAAGTTCAAAAACTTTGGGTGACAGCGGAAGCAGTCCACTGACCACTAAATCCCTTCCTCTTGTAACCAAGCTCCTGCAAACCACACCACCAACTCCCTCAGTGTCAATTTCCTCCTTACCCAGGAAAGCCAATAGTCCTGCAGGCCATGTCACTGTCAAGTCTGACGAGTCCTCTCCTGCCTGGGATTCCTCCGATGCATCCTTGAGTGTAACGCCTACTGCTGCTGGCGCTGCTGTTGTTGCTGCTAAGAGTCGATCATCATCCAAGAGGGGAAGTCGGAAGACCACTTGTACTACTTCCAGTAAGCAATTGACTGTCCAACAGTCCTTTGCGAGGAAGATGAAATATCACAGCAGTCATCCTGCTGCAAAGCAGATAACTCAGGCCTTGGCAGCCTGGGCGGTGAGAAACGTGGGGCCGGTATCCATCGTTAATTCAGAGGCAACTATAGACTTGATTGAGGTACTGTGTCCCCGGTACCAAATACCATCTAGGTTCCATTTCTCTAGGCAGGCAATACCGAAAATGTACACAGACCTCAGAAAAAGAGTCACCAGTGTCCTAAAAAATGCAGTTGTACCCAATGTCCACTTAACCACGGACATGTGGACAAGTGGAGCAGGGCAGACTCAGGACTATATGACTGTGACAGCCCACTGGGTAGATGTATTGCCTCCAGCAGCAAGAACAGCAGCGGCGGCACCAGTAGCAGCATCTCGCAAACGCCAACTCGTTCCTAGGCAGGCTACGCTTTGTATCACCGTTTTCCAGAATAGGCACACAGCTGACAACCTCTTACAGCAACTGAGGAAGATCATCGCAGAATGGCTTACCCCAATTGGACTCTCCTGGGGATTTGTGACATCGGACAACGCCAGCAATATTGTGCGTGCATTACATCTGGGCAAATTCCAGCACGTCCCATGTTTTGCACATACATTGAATTTGGTGGTGCAGAATTATTTAAAAAACGACAGGGGCGTGCAAGAGATGCTGTCGATGGCCCGAAGAATTGCGGGCCACTTTCGGCATTCAGGCACCGCGTACAGAAGACTGGAGCACCACCAAACATTCCTGAACCTGCCCTGCCATCATCTGAAGCAAGAGGTGGTAACGAGGTGGAATTCAACCCTCTATATGCTTCAGAGGATTTAGGAGCAGCAAAAGGCCATTCAAGCCTATACATCTGGCCACGATATAGGCAAAGGAGGGGGAATACACCTGACTCAAGCGCAGTGGAGAATGATTTCAACGTTGTGCAAGGTTCTGCAACCCTTTGAACTTGCCACACGTGAAGTTAGTTCAGACACTGCCAGCCTGAGTCAGGTCATTCCCCTCATCAGGCTTTTGCAGAAGAAGCTGGAGACATTGAAGGAGGAGCTAAAACAGAGCGATTCCGCTAGGCATGTGGGACTTGTGGATGGAGCCCTTAATTCGCTTAACCAGGATACACGGGTGGTCAATCTGTTGAAATCAGAGCACTACATTTTGGCCACCGTGCTCGATCCTAGAATTAAAACCTACGTTGTATCTCTCTTTCCGGCAGACACAAGTCTGCAGGGGTTCAAAGACCTGCTGGTGAGAAAATTGTCAAGTCAAGCGGAACGTGACCCGTCAACATCTCCTCCTTCACATTCTCCCGCAACTGGGGGTGCAAGGAAAAGGCTAAGAATTCCTAGCCCACCCACTGGCGGTGATGCAGGGCAGTCTGGAGCGAGTGCTGACATCTGGTCCGGACTGAAGGACCTGCCAATGATTACTGACATGTCGTCTACTGTCACTGCATATGATTCTCTCACCATGGAAAGAATGGTGGAGGATTATATGAGTGACCGCATCCAAGTAGGCACGTCAGACAGTCCGTACGTATACTGGCAGGAAAAAGAGGCAATTTGGAGGCCCTTGCACAAACTGGCTTTATTCTACCTAAGTTGCCCTCCCTCCAGTGTGTACTCCAAAAGAGTGTTTAGTGCAGCCGCTCACCTTGTCAGCAATCGGCGTACGAGGTTACTTCCAGAAAATGTGGAGAAGATGATGTTCATCAAAATTAATTATAATCAATTCCTCCGTGGAGACATTCACCAGCAGCAATTGCCTCCAGAAAGTACACGGGGACCTGAGATGGTGGATTCCAGTGGGGACGAATTAATAATCTGTGAGGAGGGGGATGTACACAGTGAAAGGGGTAAGGAATCGGAGGATGATGATGAGGTGGACATCTTGCCTCTGTAGAGCCAGTTTGTGCAAGGAGAGATTGATTGCTTCTTTTTTGGTGTGGGCACAAACCAACCAGTCATTTCAGTCACAGTCGTGTGGCAGACCCTGTCGCTGAAATGATGGGTTCGTTAAAGTGTGCATGTCCTGTTTATACAACATTAGGGTGGGTGGGAGGCCCCAAGGACCGGGTGGGTGGGAGGGCCCAAGGACAATTCCATCTTGCACCTATTTTTTCTTTCATTTTTCTTTGCATCATGTGCTGTTTGGGGACAATTTTTTGGAAGTGCCATCCTGTCTTGATTGACACTGCAGTGCCACTCCTAGATGGGCCAGGTGTTTGTGTCGGCCACTTGTGTCGCTTAGCTTAGTCACACAGCCACCTTGGTGCGCCTCTTTTTTTCTTTGCATCATGTGCTGTTTGGGGACAATTTTTTTGGAAGTGCCATCCTGTCTTGATTGACACTGCAGTGCCACTCCTAGATGGGCCAGGTGTTTGTGTCGGCCACTTGTGTCGCTTAGCTTAGTCACACAGCCACCTTGGTGCGCCTCTTTTTTTCTTTGCATCATGTGCTGTTTGGGGACAATTTTTTGGAAGTGCCATCCTGTCTTGATTGACACTGCAGTGCCACTCCTAGATGGGCCAGGTGTTTGTGTCGGCCACTTGTGTCGCTTAGCTTAGTCACACAGCCACCTTGGTGCGCCTCTTTTTTTCTTTGCATCATGTGCTGTTTGGGGACAATTTTTTGGAAGTGCCATCCTGTCTTGATTGACACTGCAGTGCCACTCCTAGATGGGCCAGGTGTTTGTGTCGGCCACTTGTGTCGCTTAGCTTAGTCAAACAGCCACCTTGGTGCGCCTCTTTTTTTCTTTGCATCATGTGCTGTTTGGGGACTATTTTTTAAATCGGCCATCCTGTCTGACACTGCAGTGCCACTCCTAGATGGGCCAGGTGTTTGTGTCGGCCACTTGGGTCGCTTAGCTTAGTCATCCAGCGACCTCGGTGCAAATTTTAGGACTAAAAATAATATTGTGAGGTGTGAGGTGTTCAGAATAGACTGGAAATGAGTGGAAATTATGGTAATTGAGGTTAATAATACTATGGGATCAAAATGACCCCCGAATTCTATGATTTAAGCTGTTTTTTAGGGGTTTTTGAAAAAAACACCCGAATCCAAAAATACACCCGAATCCGACAAAAAATTTTCGGTGAGGTTTTGCCAAACGCGTCCAAATCCAAAACACGGCCGCGGAACCGAATCCAAAACCAAAACACAAAACCCGAAAAATTTCTGGTGCACATCACTAATTAAAACCAGGTGACATGCAGGATTGAAGTCAGCCAACTACAGAACCTGTGTAATTCATGTGTGTCCCCGTTTAAAGGGCTAGTACATACCTCCCAAATTTTAATCTTTCTAAGTCGGGACACTCGGCGCGGCATAGCCGTGCACGTTCCAAAAAAGGGGCTTGGTCTCGGGTGGGAGGGGCGCAGCTACGGCCGAGTGGGTGTGGCAATGCGCAGAGGGTCCATTTTCATAATTTCGGGGGCGTGCCCACTGCTCCCTGAGCAGCTGGGCAGCCCCTGGCTCACTCCCTGCACTGAATAGATGCTGTGCACATGCGCACAGCATCTATTTAAAGATCACTCGCTGCTTTGCAGAGCAGCGGGACTCCCCCCGGCCCGCGGGACACTGTGACCCGTGGGAGGGACAGCGGGACAGTGTCCGAATAGTGGGACTATCCTGCTGAAATCGGGACAGTTGGGAGGTATGCGAGTGTGGTCAGCCTAAATTAAGCCCCAAGATGTGACATTGTCTCTTCTGTAAGTGTATAAAAAGACCTTTTGGTGGAACAACATGGGTGAGATTCAAATGATATATCACGCCCAATTTCCTTGCTAAAATTATCTCCGTTATCGCGCATATTGCACCCATAGTAATCAGGTTTAGCTATGTGAAGGGTTGGGTGCCTCGCTACTCCGGGGGTAGCGAGCTGAAATAATGATACAATGTCCCTGAGAGCAGAAACAGAATAGGTGTGAAAAGGGGTGAAAAGAATTGAATCCCGCCCTATGTCTGCTAAGCTGTGTCCTGTAGTTGACTTAACTTTATCCAGGAAAATTGGAGGAGAATTTATGTTCAGGAAACAGATAATGATCTCTTATCTCATACCAGTAATAAATGTTTAGGTGTGGAAAACTGCATCCTTCATTTTCCAACAACCAGACCTGGTCACACTAGACCAGGAATAATAAATTAAAGTAGAGTGTCATCTCCAGGGAATAGTGGAATGTTGTGCCCATCTGGGTTAATTCTCCCTCCTCTCTATTGCAGGACAGCTATGGGGAGAAAGCACATGAGGGGTCATTCCGAGTTGACCGTAGCTGTGCTAAATTTAGCACAGCTACGATCAGGCAACCAGACATGCGGGTGGACGCCCAGCACAGGGCTAGTCCCCCCCGCATGACAGTGCCAACCCACCTCCCCCATCCCCCACCCCACCCCCCCCCCCCCCGGAAATGCAAAAGCATCGCACAGCTCCTGCGGCTTGCCGGGAGAACCTCTTCACTGCCCCGGGTCGCAGCGCCTGCATGTGACGTCACGCAGCCACCGCAGCCCGCCCCCCCAATGGTCCGGCCACACCTGTGTTGGCCGGACCGCGCCCCCTAAATGGCGGCTTAATGCCGCTGTCCAGCCCCCTCCCGCCCAGCGACCGCCTCTGCCTCAGAGGCGATCACTAGGCAATGACAGCTGGCATGCACAGTTCCGACCCAATCGCTGCGATGCGATAAACTGCAGCGAACGGGTCGGAATGACCCCCATGATCCCTTCGTGTCTAGAGTCCAGCATTGAGCTAGTTATAAAGCAAAAAGGTTGGAGGGAATAGTGGAGCTGCAAAAAGTATAACTTCTCCCTGAAGGCTCAGTGTTCATTTCTTGGGCATTCAGCTTTACAGTGCAGCTGGAAAGTATTCACATCGCTTCACTTTTTCCACATTTTGTTCTGTTACAGCCTTATTCTAAAATGGAATAAATTCATTTTTACCTCAAAATTCTACACACAATAAAAAATTTTGAGATGTTTGCAAGTTTATTAAAAATAAAAAAGTAAGAAATCACATGTACATAAGTATTCACAGCCTTTTCTCAATGCTTTGTTGATGCACCTTTTGCAGCAATTATAGCCTCAAGTCTTTTTGAATGTGATGCCACAAGCTTGGCACACCTATCTTTGGGTAGTTTCGCCCATTCCTCTTTGCAGCACCTCTCAAGATCCATCAGGTTGGATGGGAAGCGTTGGTACACATCCAGTTTCAGATCTCTCCAGAGATGTTCAATCGGATCCAAGTCTGGGCTCTGGCTGGTCCACTCAAGGACATTCATAGAGTTGTCCTGAAGCCACTCCTTTGATATCTTGACTGTGTGCTTAGGTTCGTTGTCCTGCTGAAAGATGAACCGTACCTCAGTCTGAGGTCAAGAGCGCTCTGGAGCAGGTTTTCATCCAGGATGTCTCTGTACATTGCTGCATTCATCTTTCCCTCTATCCTGAGTAGTCTCCCATTTCCTGTCGCTGAAAAACATCCCCACAGCATGATGCTGCCACCACCATGCTTCACTGTGGGGATGGTATTGGCCTGGTGATGAGCGGTGCCTGGTTTCCTCCAAACATGACACCTGGCATTCACGCCAAAGAGTTTAATCTTTGTCTCATCAGACCAGAGAATTTTGTTTCTCATGGTCTGAGAGTCCTTCAGGTGCATTTTGTCAAACTCCAGATGGACTGCCATGTGCTTTTTTTACTAAGGAGTGGCTTCCGTCTGGCCACTCTACCATACAGGCCTGATTGGTGGATTGCTGCAGAGATAGTTGTCCTTCTGGAAGGTTCTCCTCTCTCCACAGAGGAATGCTGTAGCTATGATAGAGTGACCATCGGGTTCTTGGTCACCTTCCTAAGGCCCTTCTCCACTGATCACTCAGTTTAGGTGGCTGGGCAGCTCTAGGAAGAGTCCTGGTGGTTCCAAACGTCTTCCAATTATGGATGATGGAGGCCACTGTGCTCATTGGGACCTTCAAAGCAGCAGATATTTTTCTGTACCCTTCCCCAGATTTGTGCCTCAAGACAATCCTGTCTCAGAGGTCTACAGACAATTCCTTTGACTTCATGCTTGGTTTGTGCTCAGACATCCACTGTTAACTGTGGGACCTTATATAGACAGGTGTGTGCCTTACCAAATCATGTCAAATCAACTGAATTTACCACAGGTGGACTCTGATTAAGCTGTAACACATGTCATGGATGATTAGTGGAAACAGGATGCACCTGAGCTCAATTTTAATCATTATGGCAAAGGCTGTGAATACATGTGATTTCTTAGTTTTTTATTTTTAATAAATTTGAAAAAATCTCAAAAACACTTTTTTCACGTTGTCATTATGGGGTATTATGTGTAGAATTTGAGAGAAAATTTTATTTATTCCATTTTTGAATAAGGCTGTAACATAACAAAATGTGGAAAAAGTGAAGCAATGTGAATACTTTCCGGATGCACTGTACGTTGGAGGTGAACCTATATCCTCAATTGTGCAGTCCCACACATCAGAATCAACTAAATTCTTTGTGTAAGCGCTAGGTTCTGAAATATAATGCCCCATTTATTTTTATGGATTTTTATGTACTGTGTTTCTTATATTTTTGTTTTAATCATACCTTGAATTATTTTGTTCAAATTAAAAGATAATTAATTCTAGCATATTCTTCATGTCTCCTGGTGAATCTGTGAGTCTGTGAGGCCAAAGCTAAATACCTACACTAAGTGTGAGTGTGCGATTAATAATTCTGTGTGAAGGTAAGAGCAAGAGCTTACCTAGTGTGGTATCACTAAAGGAACTTTTGCTGGTTGCAGTAACTCGATTTTCATTAACCACATGATCTGAGGTAACCATAATTCACTGGTGGCGATTTTCTGATTGAAGCAGCTAGGAAATCAGCTGGCCAGTCGTGACAGCTGTATACAGTGTTGGGAAAGGGTCCAGGTATGTCTGTAGCCTGAGATAGATAAGTGCAAGATTGAGTGCTGGAATCCCAAGGCACCCCTTACAGTAAACTTCCTTGGAAAATTTCTATCAGCACACAAAGGACATCCCAGCTGACTTCACCAGGAGAGTGCTATCTCCCAAAGATCTTGTTTTCTCCAGAAGTTGGACATATTCTCAGCATTAAAGGACATCCCAGCTGATGAGAACAAGGGACTGCCTTTTCCCACCAACTATTCTGGTAAAAAGAATACAGATCCTATTTATTTCTGCTAGATTGTGGGTCTCTATTTAAATCTACTGTAAGTGGAACAATTGCTATCAGTGGCCTCCATTACTATCACTGGCATTTACATAATAATATATGTGATTTTTATTGTTTTATAATAAATGTTATGCATATTAATACAAGCATAATTGTTGTTTATTAGCAAAAACAGTCAGCGCTGGTATACCTTTCCATTTATTTAAACTTCCTAGTATGATTGCGCAGAGTGTGGTTTGGTAACGATAGTCAAGAGCAATTTCCTAACATGATAGAGGTGAGATATTGTGGGTTATTTGATAGGTTGTCAGATCGGGGGATCGTAGGGCCTAGTTCCCTGACACCTCTTTTGTTTCAAATTTATTTTCATTTATTTTAAAATGCTAAATCTAGGCAAATTGAAAAATTAGCTTTATTAATACTTATCGGGTAACAATACTGTAAGATGCAGTATGTTGTCTGCAGAAAATTTTATTTATGTGGAATCTGTAAGATGCTAGTAATATCATGGGTAGATCTGACAAAAACAGCTAAATCTTTGATACATAAAAAAGAAAATAAGCAATGACAGTGGGCAGCTCTGATGAGTATCAGAATCAGAATCGACCTTATTGGCCAGGTATATTCACGTATACTAGGAATTGTTTGCAGTTTACAATGCATCACCAAATAACAACATATAAGGGAAACGCATAACATAATACATAACACAGCATACATACGCACATGACATACAGTACAACAAGAACACAATGTACAATTACATCTCAGTTTGTTGCGCCAGACATGTTAGGCATAATTTAGTAAGTGAACAGCTAGCGGGAAGAAACTTTTTTTGGTTCTGGTCAATTTGTCCAGAATGGTCACAGAATGGTCTTGTAATGCCTGTCTGATGGAAGCATTTCAAGCAGGGCGTGGCCCGGGTGTAGCTTGTCTGCCACGATTTTCCCTGCACGCTTCTTGACTCTGGACAAGTAACGGTCCAGGACAGAGGGGAGAATGGCTCCAACTATCTTTTCTGCAGTCCTCACCACCCTCTGTAGCCTCTGTCTTTCACACTCATTGGCAGCTCCATACCAGACTGTGATTGAGGAGCACAGGACAGACTCCACAATGGCTGTGTAGAAGATGATCAACAGCTTCTGTGAGATGTTGAATTTCCTGAGTTGGTTCAGAAAGAACAACTGCTGTTGGAACTTCTTAACAATGGAGCCTATGTTTAGCCCACATTTAAGGTCATGGGAAATTATAGACTCTAGGTATTAAAAAGAGTCAACTCATGACACCACACTGTCGGCTATCACAAGTGGGCGCATGGCAGCAGGTTTTCTACTAAAGGCCACCAACATCTCAACCATTTTGAGGGGATTTAGGTCAAGGTTGTTCTTGCCACACTACTGTGTTAGCCGATCCACCTCATGTCTCTAAGCAGATCGGGACTTCAGCGTCTGGGATAACTGAAATATGTATTTTTACTCCATAAGGATCATGATGTAATGTGTCATAAAGTAATGAACCATTTAATACATTGCAGTGCTGGTTCTTTAAGACATCTGTTATAGTTTGAAAACATTAATCCATCAGGATCCAGGGCTTGACAATTTTATGGATACTGTATCTCAAAATCTACCAATGTGAAATTAATATTTATCTTTTTGAAAAATAGATCATACATTGTTCAAGAGTCTTCATCTGTCACAGGCCACTGTCGCGGCCGTCGTTTAGTGACAGTTACGCCGCATCTTTAGCCGGCTGTTTCAGGTTGCTGTTTGGATCTGGACTATTAGAAATTGCAGCAAACTGGGCTGATTTTCACTGTGACAGGTGCTAGGCTGTAATCAAGCAGGCTGTGTTTGCAGCATTCAGCTGTTTTAGTTGGCTAATTAACTCTCTTTAAATAGGTCTCCTCTTGAACAGTCTGTGTCAGTGATAGCTTATCCAGAGCCCTTCCTTTGACCAAGGAAGCCAGTTGAAAGATTCTGCTTTGTGAACTCATTTGGAAGATCTTGTTCTGTTCCCCTGCCGGAAGATCCTGCCTAGTTACCAGCTTCAGGAAGATTCCATTTGGATTACCAGTGCAGGAAGATCCCAATCAGTTCCCCGTGGAAAGATTCATTCTGGTTCCCAGACTCAGTCCGTGTGCATCCTATCAGCTGCTAATCAGCTGCTGCCCATGCCTGTCCCAGGAATCCAGTCATCCAGTGAAGCTAAGTCCTGGTTATTACATTTATTTTGCCACCAAGCCATATTACTGTGACTGTGCCTAGTTTACACCCTCTGGCCATCCTTTCCATCTGTGTGGGTATCCTAGTGACTAGTCCAGTGATTGCACCACTAGCAATCGCATTGTTTCTGGTGGCTTACCATCAATTTCTGTACCCGGCTAGTCGTCAGGATTTAATCTAAATCTGCCTTATCCGTTCCTGCCACCTTACACCACTGTGCAAATCATGTGGTTCCCTGATTGCTTTATTAGTACTTACTGTTCTGAGGTTAATTCCAGGGGATGGCTTAAGTACCGGTGTGCCTGCATGCATAAGGGCAGAGCCGGCCATAGGCATAGGCAAACTAGGCAATTGCCTAGGGCATTTGATGTGCCTAGGGGCATCATCAGCTTCTGCTGATTAAAATGATATGCGGCATGCTTATATTCTGTATGTAGCATTTCATATGCAGATACAGCCACAGTCTCACACAGTATATTGGCATGCTGCATATCAGTTTAATCAGCAGAAGCTGCTTGTGCATCCTAGCCACATAGCAATGCAAATAAGATGCATTTTCATTAAAAAACAAGGTGCCCGACGTTAGCATTGATGCAAGATTTGTGAGGACACATCTGTATCTAAGCAGAGGCAGAGGTCACAGTGTTAGTGGAAGTGTGAGTGCTGTGTGCATGTGAGTGGGATGGTTGTGCAGTAGTGTTCAGAATGTGTAAGGAGCATTATGATTGTCATGTAAAAATGCTTTAATGTGCAACATATGTGTAAAGGGCCACTATGTGTGTCATTATGTGTATAAGGGCATTAATAAGGTGCGGCATATATGTAACAGCGTACTACTGTATGTGTGTCATTATGTGTACAGGGGCACTAATGTGCAGCAAATGTGTAGGGGGCACTATGTGTGTCAGTATGTGTATAAGGGCATTAATAAATAATGTGCGGCATATGTGTAAGGGACATTATGTGTAAAAGGGCATTAATAAAGGTTGTCATAATGTGTAAGGTGCATTATGTTTATAAGGACATTAATGTGTCTCATGTGTAAGGGGCATTACTGTGTGGAATTGTATATAAATGCATTACTAATGTGTGCCATTATGTGTAGAAGGTGCTCTACTATGTGGCGTTGCATATAGAAAGGGCACTACTGTGTCATCTAATGTGAATAAAGAGCAATAAGGTGTGGTGTAATGTGAATAAGGGGCAATTCAGTGTGATGTAATGTGAATAAGGGGCTCTACTGTGAGGAGTAATGTTTATAAGGTAAAGTGATACTACTGTGGGATATAATATGAATTATGGACACTATCGCAAGATAAAATTTGAATAAAGTTGCAGCACTGTGTGGCGTAATTGGAATTGGGGTTACTATTGTGTGACCATGCCCCTTCCCAGCAAGAAGATGCCCCTTTTTGGGCTGTGCGTCAAATGTGCGAACTGTTCCTATTTAAAATATAGGGGGTACAAAGACTGCTATGGGTGAGGGGTGATGGTGCTGGGAAAGAGGTGCAAGGTCAGAGGCAGAACTAGCGGTGGTGCTAGGGGGCACCAGCCAAAATCTTGCCTAGGGCATCATATTGGTTAGGGCCAGCTCTGCATAAGGGAAAAGCGGGTCACTGCTATTGGTGAAGACCCTCCAGTGAGGGACTCTAAGAGCTCATACTGCTGTGCAGGGTTCCCTAACATTATCAACCACTCCTTCCGAAGTCCTAAAATTCTACAACTTAGGATAGCATAAAATACAATGTTGAGCTATGCTCTTAAAATGTTCTCTTAAACCCTAAACCATACATTGCTCTTTATGTTCCATATGGCACTCATCCTAACTCTTACCACACCTATTTCTTTCAAAGTAAAACTTATGGAGAGATAAAAACATGTAATATGTTATATTGCGGCCGCTGTTTTTTTTTCACACAAAGTTCCGTTGTTTCTTCTGCAAATTTCTACATGTTTAAAGTTAATTCCTGTGCTGTTAAAGTCACAGCCTGGCATCTCTATTACACACAAGTATACAGAATACAAGATACTGTACATATGAAATCATCAACTCCACAGATTATTCTTCCAGGCTTCAAAAGTACTAGACTAAGGCAGCCATCTTGGGTACAGTGCAGAAGTTACAATGGTTGGGATAAGCAAAATGTGGAGATATAACTACACTTTGAGGGTACCAGACAAGGCAGGCATATTGGATGCCCTTCATAAGTTAAAATAGGATAAGCGACACATGGAGTTATGATCCATAAAATCAACACTGATACACAACTGGGGAAAATAATAAGTATAACATACGAAATTACGAAACGTATGTGGCCTGTAGTATCATTCGATACAAATATCATGTTTCATCCCACCCATGAAAATACCAGACGAGGCAGCCATCTTTAGTGCATTACATAGGTTATGATGGTCTGGATAATCAATACATAGAGCTATAACAAACCTTGGCTAAATACAACAGAGGAAGACAGATAGTGGACACACATAAGACATAAGGTAGTGGAGCAATTGGACTATAGGTATTGTATGCCTTAATATGTTGCAGAGATCTGGAAGTTGCTGAGGCCAAGATGATGCAGGGGCCTAGATGGGGAGATAATGGTACAGGTGCATAGATAGAGCAGAGTCCATTTTGTATCTGTATGTGTTTCTCTGGTAGGAAGGATGTGAATTATATTTCCCAATTGCTCATTGAGAGGGAAACGACAAATGTTTCATCCTACAATATTTTGGGTCTGAATTTGATGCCAAAATAAAAGAAGGGAAGTAAAACATAAATGGGAAATATATAAAACAAATTAATACAAAAACCTCAAGATCACAAACGCCATAAAACGAATAAGGAATAGCCTGTTTCCTCCTTCTCCAAAAACACAATTAATATTCTGCCAGTGTTTTTATACACTATATAGACAAAAGTGAATGGCTACCGCTCCCCCCATGCTAGCGAAATGAATGGTGTGCTCCTGCATCAGACAAGTTTTTCATGACAGTATATAATGGGTTAGGGGCACTGATTAGCTGACAAAATGGCTTGCCGGAAGGAGCTAACATCAGACCTTCCAACATGACCCTTTCCACCAGGTACTCAATGCTCTGCTCCTGTGCTTAAGATTTACAGACCCTCCAGCATGACCCATTATGCCAGGTACAGAAAGCTCTGCTAATGGACATCCCACTTACTATATGAGTACTAATGTGTACCTAGTGGAAGGGGTAATGTTGAAGGGTTTGATAATAATGTCTATCCAGAATACAACACACAGTATTAGTTTCCTGGGAAAGAAAACTGGACAGGTTGATATAATGGTTAATTGTAATTGTAAAGCCCCTTCGGACCATAATATATGCAGGGTGTCACGATCCGGGTATCTGGACGCCATTACTTACCCTTCAGATGCCTCCTAAGGCTGGCTCAGCATTCCAGGACCGGATCCCGCTGTTTCTGAGTTTCCACATGCAGAATGTCAGAGTGGTGATTTCATCAGCCGCGGCCTCCGCTGTGCCCGCGTGGTTAAATGTGCGCTTGTCAGTCTGGCGTCTCCTGTCTCCTGTGGCCGGCGTCGCCATTACTGTTTCAATTCTCACATGGATTACAAACCAAACTTCCCTCCAAGTGTCTGCATGGGCGCAGCCATCTTGGTTTTTGTCATCTGATCATTTCCACCAATCTGCTGTCTGTATTATTGATTTGCATAATTGCCTAGCCAACCCCTTCCTTGCTGCAGGTATAAGTAAGCTGTGCCTGAACAAGGAAGGCGTCAGTGCTTTGGTTGTCTAACCTAGTTCCAGTTTGTCTCTCTCCTGTGGTTGTCTTCCAGGTTCCAACTCCTGTCTCCAGACTTCTGCTATAGAGACCCGCACCAGCATTCCATCTGCGGTGTAGCCTGACTCTCCGATCCATTCTGGACTCACCTGTTTCCAGCTACAGCAATCACCTGCTTCCAGCCGAGCTTCCAGCAGTGTACAACTTCTCTTAAAGGGCCGGTGTCCTTTCTGCAGTTTACCACTCTCCACCGGTATTATTATTTCATCGCTCTCAAGTCAATCACCTGCTTCCAGCCCAGCTTCCAGCAGTGTACAGCTTCCCTTAAAGGGCCGGTGTCCTTTCTGCAGTTTACCACTCTCCACCGGTATTATTATTTCATCGCTCTCAAGTTCGTTTATTATTTAACTGGTTCCAGCCAGTATCCACTCCGTACCAACAACAGTCTGGTTCCAGCCAGTATCTTCAGCAGCCCAGCCTTTCCTGGAACACCAGCTGGTACGATCCTGGGTTCTCTCCATTGCTACAGTCAGGCCTGGTAAGGACTTTCCAACTAGAAGATTATTAGAACTGTCTCACACTACCAGTGCCTGTGGCCCTTGCCACCCTGTAGTACCCAGGAACTGTATTATTGCCCTGCTGACTTTTATGTTTTCTTATTTTCTGCTGTGTTACGGAGTTTGTCATAATAAACATCATTGACTTTTATCCTGGTTGTCGTGGTCACGCCTTCTAGCAGTTATTCTACATGTTACTTACATGTCTAGGGGTCTGATACAACCTCCCAGGTTCCGTTACATCTCAGCCCCTACAACTGAGGTTGCCTCCCGTCAACTCAGGCCCTCAGTTGTGACACAGGGCAGATAGGGTGGTTGCTAAGAGCCCCCCACACATTGGGGGCCCCTACACTGCCCACTCTACACATTTCTTGGCCAGTCCCAGCAGCATCACATTCAGTAAGGGACATTGGTGACTGCTTGGTTTCCGTCTCTACAGTGCGTGGGCATGACTGACTATTGGAGACCCGCCCCCTCGCAGGCATAATGCTGTGATTGGCAGGTGTATGGGGAAGGGTAATATGGCCTAACTCTATGAAGTGCCCATCCCAGAGACCTGATGCTGTAACAAGTAGTGTTCTCTCTTTCATTCCCCTCTCTGTTGGGTAGAATATGAAAGGTCAATATTGGGGGAAGTGGTATAAGCACACATCTGATACCACTTTTCCTCCAAGTATGACTGCACCGATATGCCAAGCAATGAGTGAACAGTCATTGGCACTGACCATTCTGATGGCTGCTGCTATTGATTTTGACAGCTGCAGCTGACGTTGCCCCATCCCCAAAGCAGGGACAGTGCTGTCCCTGGATGGGGCAGCTGCTGGCTCCGGGTTGCATGGGAGATCTTGCGACAGTAGCAAGATCTTGTACATGCCCAGTGAGCCGGCCAGGAGGAGACACACTGTGCATGAGCACTAGGCTGATGTGCAGTGGGCTCTGACAGTGATTGCCAGAGGGGGGAGTTTTCACTCCTCGGCTCCAGCACACTAGATATTTATACATCTGGTCACTGCTTCCTGCTTTGCCTCTGTAAAGAGGTGAAGCAGGAATCACTATAGCCTCACAATATGTGCCTCATAATACATCCCACCTTTTGTCCTTGATGCGCTCTCTCTCTCTCTCTCTCTCTCTCTCTCTCTCTCTCTCTCTCTCTCTCTCTCTCTCTCTCTCTCTCTCTCTCTCTCTCTCCCTCTCCCTCCCTCTCCCTCTCTCTCTCTCCCTCTCCCTCTCTCTCCCTGACTCTCTCTCTCTCTCTCCCTCTCTCTCCCTGACTCTCTCTCTCTCTCACCCTCTCTCTCCCTGACTCTCTCATTCTCGGTTCCCTCTCTCTCCATCCCCTCTTTCTCTCTCACTCACTTGACTCTCTCTTCCCAACACCATTATTGTTTCACTCTCACATGCTCTCTTTTCATCCTCGCTTTCTACCTCCCCTCTCTCTCTCTCTCCCTCTCTCCCTGACACACACTTTCCTTCTCACTCATCTCTCTCTCCCTGACACTATCTTTCTTGCTCCCCTCTCTTTCTCTCTCCCTCCATGACACATACTCTCTCTCTTCTCTCTCTCTCTCTCTGACACCCTCTTTGTCCCTCTCTGTCACTTCCCCTCTCCCACTCCCTGACATTCTCTCTCTCTCTCTCTCTCTCTCTCTCTCTCTCTCTCCTGTCTCTCCCGCTCTCCTCTCTATCTGACACCCTCTCTCCCACTCCCCTCTCTATATGACACCCTCTCCCTAGCTCTCTATCCCCTTTCTCCCTCTCGCTCCCCTCACTCTCTACCTGATACCCTCTTTGTCACTCTCTCGCTCCCCTCTCTCTCTTCTCCTGAGACTCTCTCACCCTGATACAAACTTTCTCTCACTCCCCCTCTCCCTTGCTCCCTTCTCTCCCCATTTCTCTCTCGATCCCTTCACCCTCTTCTTGACACCCTCTCTCTCTCTCTCACACCCCCTCTCTCTCTCCCTGAGACCCTCTCTGTCTCTCGCCCCCCACTCTCTGTCTCTCTCTCTCTCATTCAAAGGACATTATTCAAAGGATAACTACAATTTTAAACATAATTTCGACGTTAGACCGATGTTAAACTGAAGGACAACTGCCAACCTACAATCTGGACCTCTGTAGAACAGCTATCATACAAATGTGAGTCTAATTCTTCTACACATCAAACTACTCCAGTCTGAGTAACCCAGACACTTATAACTTAAATTTGGGTTAGGAACGCTGCAAGACCTTTCCACTTCATCCGCAACTACTCCAATTTATGTCTATAGCTTACCAAAAACATCTGAATTCTCACCTGTACCAATGTTATCTGTCTTTTTAACTATTTAAAGACATCCTCAATCTGCTCACTACAATTCTCTCTTATGCAAACTCATGTATGTTTTTTGATGTAATGATCTTCTTGTAATTGGCATTGCATGTGTGGTGAAGTTGCTCAGTGAAACAGTTTATTATTGCATGCTGTCTGGTGTTTACCTCCTTTGATCATTTGGCCATTTGTGGTCTGGTGTGCTTTATCTTTACATTTAGTGAAGTGTAGTTGTGGTGTAAAGGACAGAGGTGGTCATTCCGAGTTGTTCGCTCGCTAGCTGCTTTTAGCAGCATTGCAAACGCTAGACCGCCGCCCTCTGGGAGTGTATCTTAGCTTAGCAGAATAGCGAACAAAAGATTAGCAGAACTGCTAATAAATAATTCCTTGCAGTTTCTGAGTAGCTCCAGACCTACTCCTAGATTGCGATCACCTCAGTCCGTTTAGTTCCTGCTTTGATGTCACAAACACGTCCTGCGTTCGGCCAGCCACTCCCCCTTTTCTCCAGCCACTCCAGCGTTTTTACCTGGCACGCCTGCGTTTTTTAGCACACTCCCTGAAAACGGCCAGTTTCCGCCCAGAAACACCCACTTCCTGTCAATCACACTACGATCACTCGAGCGTTGAAAAAACGTCGCTTGAGCTTGTGTAAATCTACTAAGTTTTGTGTTAAATTACTAAGCGCATGCACGCTGCGTACCATGCGCATGTGCATTTTCTACCTTATCGCTCCGTTGCAAAAAATGGCAATGAGCGAACAACTCGGAATGACCAACAAAGTGTGATTCCTGATTAGTAAAAAACCAAATACCAAACACTGAGTAACATCACCAAACAGGTAATTTCAACTTTAAACTTGTCATTTATTTTGTACTGTCTAGACATGGCTACTAATAACAGATGCACAGACAAAATTCTTAAAGCTATGTGTGCAAATGCTAGGAGCTTAGGAGACAATTCCAGAGCTAATTGCGATAATGACAAGTCATGATGCAATGAGAATCATGACTGAGATATAGCTATACCACATAGGTCTGCAAACTCGGTCCTCATTACCCCACACAGTGCATGTTTTGCAGGTAACCCAGCAGGTGCACAGGTGTATTAATTACTCAGACACATTTTAAAAGGTTCGCAGGTGGAGTTAATTATTTCACTTATGATTCTGTTAGGAGACCTGCAAAACATGCATTGTGTGGGGTAATGAGGACCGGGTTTGCAGACCTATGCTATACCAGGATACAATTTATTTAGGAAGGATAGAATGGGAAGAATAGGAGGAGGGGTAACAATGTATGTAAAAAAAAAAGCATATATGCTACTTTAATACAAAATGTTGAAGACAAAACTGAGGCCCTTTGGGTCACCACAGAACTGGGGAGAAGGACATTACTTGCATTTCGGTGATCTATAGACCACCAGGCCAGGGGCAGGATTTGGACAGAAACCTATTGTTGGATATCACTAAAATGGCTTTAAAGGGAGAAGTCCTAATCATGGGAGACTTTAATTTACCTGATGTAAATTGGGAGCGGTCTTTTGCAAGTTCAGCTACAAGTGGCAAATTTCTAAATTCTTTACAGGGAGCATCTCTTAATTGGTGAGGGAGCCCACTTGCAAAACTTAATATTAGATTTAATTCTTACAAATGGTGACAGGATATCAGACATATACAGTATATGGGTGATCACCTGGGATCCAGTGATCATCAAGCAGTATGGTTTAGTATAAAGACAGGATCCAACTCCTGTCACACAAAAACAAAGGTGTTGGATTTTAGAAATGCTGACTTTGCAAAAATGGGGAGATGTTTAAGTGAGTCATTGGCAGACTGGAGGGACTTGAAAGGAGTGCAGGAGAGATGGGAAAAACTGAAAAGTGCAATACTAAGGGCATTTGTATCAAAATGGTTAGGAAAAGCACCAGGAAAAGGAAGCCAATGTGGTTCACAAAAGAAGTATCAACTAGTGTGAAAGCAAAAAAGATGGCTTTTAGGAAATACAAACAGAATCAAAATAACGACAAAGAGGTGTATCTTGACAGACGGAAGGATGCTAAGAAAGTGATCAGACGTGCAATGGCAGAAGCTGAGGAGAAAATGGCACAGTCAGTAGATAAAGGGGGCAACACTTTTTTTAAGTATATAAGTGAAAGGAGAAAATCAAATGGAAGAATAATAAGACTTAAGTGAGCATTTGGTGGAGGGAGACAAGGCAATAGCCGATCACCTAAATAATTATTTTTGCTCAGTATTTACTACACAAAGAGAAGGGAAGGGGCCACAGTTAAGTTGCAAGGACATTCATAAAAATAAGGTAGATGAAAGTACATTTACAGAGGAGAAGGTCCTAACAGAAGTTTCACAACTAAAAGTGGATAAATCAATGGGGTCAGATGGGATACACCCAAGGATACTAAAGAGCAAAAATATGTGCTGGTGACACCAGTCACTAAATACAGGTGCCATTCCAGAGGACTAGAAAAGAGCAAATGTAGTTCCATTGCACAAAAGTGGAAGCAAAGAAGACGCAAGTAACTACAGACAAGTAAGCCTTACATCAGTAGTAGGGAAAGTTATGGAAAAACTATTAAAATAAAGAGTTGTGGAATATCTTAAATCAAAACAACTTACAGGATCCAAAACGGCATGGATTTACTGGTGGGAGATCAAGCCAAACAAATCTTTTTGACTTTTTTGACTCTGTGATGAAAATAATAGATCAAGGGGGAGCTGTAGATGTAGCATAGCTAGACTTTAGTAAGGCATTTGACACTGTCCCACATCGCAGACTGCTAAATAAACTTATAGAGACCAAAAGAAGGAAGTATTCCCTGTAGTGGGCACACTCGGACTCTGTGACAGTTAACTAAAAGTCAGATATCATTTGTGATATCTGACCACAATGCTAAAATATAACTTTTATTTATGTCTTAAAACATCTGAGAAAATATTGTGCAAGTGAAAAACATGTGAATATAACAAACAAAGATAATAAACAAAGTGAGATAAGATTTAGCCACTGCAGACTTCAATTCTTCACTCTCTCAAGTGTTCAAAATGCATCAATATTTGTTACAATATTATGTTTCTTAGTATCCTAATAGAAAACAATAGTATCTGTTTAAGGTTACACTGTGAGATGACTTGGCGGGTCTGGGGTGCGGTTCCCCATGGATTGGTGGGGCTGGGCTGCTTTAAGGTAGCACACTGCGAGATCTTATTTAGCACCCCCTTAACACATTTATTAATCCTTCTGGTCTTTTAATTACACTTTCACTAGTATATCCGTTTTTGTATATAGATTTTGTTTTCCTTTATTAACACATACTAACACTTTACCTTCTCGCGTTGTGCTGGCCTTCGCCGGTTTGTGGGGTTCTGCACCCCAGGCACAGACAGAGTTGGGGACCACCAGCATCAGAGGAGCCTTGTCGGGGCCTGATGGCTTATCATACGTTTGCAAACTGTATGTAACTAAGACCTCTGGATTTCTATTATAAGTGTGTGTGTGTGTGTGTGTGTGTGTGTGTGTGTGTATATGTATATGTGTATGTGTATGTATATAATATATATAGTGATGTTCGGTTCCTTAGAAACCGAACCCCCCCAAACTTCACCCATTTTTACACGGGTCCGAGGCATACTCGGATTCTTCCGTATGGCTCAGTTAACCCAAGCGTGTTGGATATATCTGTGCTCACACTGCTTTATTGTGGGCACTGGGGACCACCAGTATATTATATAGGAGGAGTACAGTGCAGAGTTTTGCTGACCAGTGACCACCAGTATACGTTGTCTGCCTGAAAAACACTCCATATCTGTGCTCAGTGTGCTGCATATATCTGTGCTCACACTGCTTAATTGTGGGGACTGGGGAGCAGCTGTATTATATAGGAGGAGTACAGTGCAGAGTTTTGCTGACAGTGACCACCAGTATATATAGCAGTACGGTACGGAAGGCCACTGCTCTACCTACCTCTGTGTCGTCAAGTATACTATCCATCCATACCTGTGGTGCATTTCAGTTGTGCGCAGTATATATAGTAGTAGGCCATTGCTATTGATACTGGCATATAATTTCACACATTAAAAAATGGAGAATTAAAATGTGGAGGTTAAAATAGGGAAAGATCAAGATCCACTTCCACCTCGTGCTGAAGCTGCTGCCACTAGTCATGGCCGAGACTATGAAATGCCATCAACGTCGTCTGCCAAGGCCGATGCCCAATGTCATAGTAGAGTGCATGTAAAATCCAAAAAACAAAAGTTCAGTAAAATGACCCAAAAATCAAAATTGAAAGCGTCTGATGAGAAGCGTAAACTTGCCAATATGCCATTTACGGCACGGAGTGGCAAGGAACGGCTGAGGCCCTGGCCTATGTTCATGGCTAGTGGTTCAGATTCACATGAGGATGGAAGCACTCATCCTCTCGCTAGAAAACTGCAGTGACACTCCTAGATGGGCCAGGTGTTTGTGTCGGCCACTTGTGTCGCTTAGCTTAGTCACACAGCCACCTTGGTGCGCCTCTTTTTTTTCTTTGCATCATGTGCTGTTTGGGGACAATTTTTTTGAAGTGCCATCCTGTCTGACACTGCAGTGCCACTCCTAGATGGGCCAGGTGTTTGTGTCGGCCACTTGTGTCGCTTAGCTTAGCCATCCAGCGACCTTGGTGCAAATTTTAGGACAAAAAATAATATTGTGAGGTGTTCAGAATAGACTGAAAATGAGTGTAAATTATGGTTATTGAGGTTAATAATACTATGGGATCAAAATGACCCCCAAATTCTATGATTTAAGCTGTTTTTGAGGGTTTTTTGTAAAAAAACACCCGAATCCAAAACACACCCGAATCCGACAAAAAATTTTCAGGGAGGTTTTGCCAAAATGCGTCCGAATCCAAAACACGGCCGCAGAACCGAATCCAAAACACAAAACCCGAAAAATTTCCGCTGCACATCACTTGCAGTGTCTGTTTGATCCGCGTACAGTCAAACCACACTGGTACGCCCAATCTCGCTCGATCTTGGAAGCTAAGCAGTGTCCGGGACTGACCAGTACCAGGGAGGGAGACTACCTGGGAAGATCAGGTACTGTAATGATGACAGACGATTTCCAATGAATATTCACCAAATAACAGCACCAGTATAGAATCACGTAGTTTGGTAGTTTTAATATCACAGATTATTAATACTCTGATACACTGTTCCCTCTGATGTACTTATACACAGCCTCATGCACCTGTTATTTATATTTATATATATATATATATATATATATATATATATATATAGATAATGCTGATTTAGATTACCTTATAACCTTCACAATAATGGGTAAGAGACAGAGTACGCAATTGGCGTATGGGGTACCGTAAGGGTACGCACTTAGCGTAGCATACGCTCGGCCGTGATCGAGACGCACATGCGGCATGCTCGCTCACAGCTTAATGCGTGGTGACGAGCACGCTATAGGCGAGCGACTACCGTAATGCTACGCTACCAGCGTAGCGGACGCTCTGGACCACGAGGAGATCACGAGCAGCGCAGACGCTTACAAGATGACAATCAATAAACCTTGAATGTAACACACAGAAAGGATACTCTTATACTGTAAACCTTGTACTGAAACACTGTAGCAATATAACGCTGCTTAACCTGATTAACACTAAAGCTGTTTGAGCAATCGAGACGCTCCTATTACCCACTGCAATGTAATGAACACACGATACCGTGCTAAGGATCCAACACCTTTACTAACAAGCTTTTAGTTATATCGAAAAGGGGTAAAACAGTTACAAGTCATACACTACATACTAACATATAATTCTAACAGAATATCTAGACAGAAATATACAATAACGTTACAATCTTACACTAAACAGAGAGAGAGAGAGAATGTGGCCAATATAAACAAAGAGCGAGATAATCGCAGAGAATTACTTACACACACTGGGAACGATCGCAGCGCAGCCTGGTACCAGCCCCGAGTTAGTCAATATGAAAACCGTTTGTGGAGAGTGGGGGAGCTGTTCAGGCTGGCTGACCTTATATACACTGAGTACAGTATACTACAAAGGGACCTACAATCTCATTGTTCATTGGACACAGGAATGTCTCCTCGCATCATATCAAAAGGTCATAGGTTAGTTTGAACAGGTGGGCTGTGACTATTTCAAACAGCTCAGGTGGGTGGGAATCTCCGTATTCCCGCCGCATGGATAATGAACTGCAAATATAGAATATGTCCAGAAACTACTAATGGCCATAACTACACGCAGGAGCGATTAATCTTTACCTAACCAACACCGGATTATTGCTATTAAAATACTCTTCGGTTAGGTACCAGACACCACTGTTCAACCTTAATCAGACCCTTTGTACCACGCAAAGAGGGATTCCCAAGTCCGTGAACAAGTCACATTAACCAAACTTAGTTATCATTAAGGGGAACATTACCAATAAGACCTGCTATATGGTTCTATTATTAAACGATTGAGTCGCCCGCTAGACGCACACAAACTCTACCGTAAATGCACATACCACGCGCTCGAGCGCATGGCCGAGGCGCCATCACGCGGCTGTGTATATCCGCACGCACGGGAGAGAATGTGCACGTGCAGCAGGCACGCGCATGAGGTGAATATATGGCAACGTGTAGCGTGATATTTTTCTGACTTTGACAGTCCACCCTTTGGCAGTCATCAATAACTGCCACTTCCTAAAAACCGTTCAAAAAGAGAAAAATATATGTCATGTATAAATACATTTCTATGATTGGGTAAGGGAGAAGAGAAGAAGGTGAGAAAAAAAAGGTATGACCTAGTGAGATAATAGAAGCATGTGTGTGTATGAGTCCATGTTTGAGGGGTCATGTATCATCGTGCCGTACGTGTTTTAAATCAAGCTTCGAGGTATTGCGAAGTATACATTTGAATTCCTTCTTATCCCGTATCACGGGCCTGTGGATGGGCTGTCAAACTTTACCGAGCTCTTTTCGGCTTTTGGTTGCAACAAAATGGGGGAGCACATTTTAGTTGATGATACATGAATGGGGGGATATGTGAGTGCTGATATCTGTGCCTATATTCCCTATCGACTATGTGTGTCATTACCTGAAGGTTGTAGAAATGAAGATAAGAAGCAATTATGGTAAATGCAGTCATAAACTATGTGAGTTTAATATACATTTGCCGATTGAGGTCTTGTCTCGATGTACATGTTGACTGTAGTCTCTTTGGGCTTTTTTTATAATGCGAGCAAAGCCGTTTCAATGTCCATAAAATTTTAAATCACTAAAGTTCTGGGCTAGCGTTTTCATTAAAGTCACTGGGGATATTGGGGGCCGGCAACATAGTCCATAAAAAAATCTTTGTATACATGTGGTCTTCAAATCCTTCTTCCAAGCGGGTCTTGTACCTTGGAGAAAAACAAAGAGAAACGGGTGAAAGAAACGGATCTTGGAATCACATTTTATCACAGCGTGGTCTCAATGGTTGGGTCGTAAATCAAATAAATCTTGTTATGCGATACAGTCATAACTTCAGGCGGTACTTTTCCAATATAACATAACCCTTCTGAGTTTGGGGCAAGCCACTTATACGCCTTCCTCCCGCATATGAAGTATGCATCATCGGGGAGAACATATGGGACGGAGTGTGACATAACCACATTACAGATTTTCCATGTGAACTCTCCTAACCCTAATTCTTCCATCTGTTTAGTACACGTATCAGTTTGTACGATCTGTGCACAGTATCCTGGTGATACTTCTCCAACTCGCATGATCCTACTTCCTAAGGTGTACCTATACCGAAAGAATTTCCTATGGTCGGCTATCTGGCGTATAAGTTCTGTGTCTATGGGCAATCTGTCGGCTCTATGTGAGAATGTCATGGTTTGATTACTCCATGACACTTCCCAATTTCCCGGCTTTCGGGGATTGGAAATGTTACAGCACACTAAGGACCTATCCACATGATATTGGTGGAGCTTCAAACTAGGAGGACTAGAGATATTAAACCTCTTGTCCACCTGCCTCCCACCACTTAGCTCAAGTACCTCTCCTACCGTTAAAGGGAATGGTACTAGTCCTGATTTGCTATGGCCTTGAGGTACTTGAGAGCATACCCAACAATCTGTCTGATTTAATACTTTACCCACTAAGGAGTGATAGTCACTCAATGGATGTCGATCCATATGGATATTAAAACTGGACTGACATTTCTTTATGCACCCATCCTCAACTATATTGTCACAATGTCTACAGATGCAGTTCTCTTCAGCTAACAATCCTTCACAATTCCTTCTATTGTCAATGCTACCAGATCGTTTTCTGATACTCGCCTTTACTCGGTGATTATGTTGTTCTTGGAAAACTACGCCTCCATCCTGGTCATCAGAACCCATTCAGGATCCTTTCTCGACCTCACTGGTACTCTCACCGAAACAGACTGCTCTGGTCAACATCATGGTCAACAGGAAAATCCGGATCACAGTCTCTTGGGGCGAGTCCATCTTACAGGAGGAGAAAGAAAAATTTGTAATGGCGGTACAAAAAAAACAGTTTGAGGGGGGAGAGAAACTTGTTACGATAATTAGTTCTCTAGTCTTGTTGTTCTTCTTCTTCTGTTGTCATCTCAAAGGTGCTGTCTCTCAGTCTTCCAAACGAACACTCCGGTGATACAATATTCCTTCCAAATCAGCGATCTCTCTGTAAGGAGCAAAAATCTTGCATTACCATTTGTCTAACTGATGTGTGACATACCATCTTTAAAGCATGAGAACACGAGAAAGAAGGGGGTAAAAAAAAAAAGAGAGAGAACAATTCATATATATGTTACATAAACCAACAATAAACAGCGAAACATTGTCAGATCTTCCGTTCACCATCAGGCTGTCACATCTACATGTCCAATGGTATCTTTGCATAGTCTCTCCCACCAGTATTTCCATACTTCACCCTTTGTATCTGGCCAGGATACATCGATGCTGGTAGGTCATACTGGGGTTTGGTAGACTTCTGAAAAGGTCAGGTAGTCAGGTGATGTTGGAGCTGTTGTGGTGAACGTCAGAGATGGGGAAAAAGAAACATTTTACAGATACATTACAATTTTTACCCGGTCATTCCTGTGTCTTCAAGGAACGACCTCTCAATTTGTTAACTGTTACCTCAGGCTTTATCAAGGTTAATGATCAACTTTCCTAATCATAAATTATATGTGTGGACCAAAATTTGACATGCGTGATACCTGATTATACTTCCAAGTGTCGTGACTCTGCTCGTGTTCTTGTCTAGGGGGTCTGACTTTATGTGGGCTGTTACAGTTGCTGGCATAATGCCCTTCTCTTTTACAAAGATAACAAGCCCTGGGCTTCCTCCAAGTGCCAGTGACCTGAGGTCTTGGTTGATTTGATGCCTCCTCAAACGCTTGGATGCTCATCACCATCAACCGCTTTCCCTGTACTTCCCTGATTCCTTGGATACCATGGTTATGTTGTTGTCTAGGGGGTTGATATACCTTCTGTAAATTTCTTGATCTACAATCTCTTGCATAATGGCCTTCCTTCTGGCAATTATAACACCTTATCACCTTGGACTTACCCACAGGGATCTGAGGCTCCTTACGTCTGTGTTTCCCTGTGCTTGCTGATGTTTTGCTCATGCCCAACAGCGGACTTTCTTAGTGCAGCCACCGAGATATTTCTCCAGTTTGGGTTGGTGGTCTGTACCCTTGTTCTCAACACCTCCTTTAAACCATTCATTAATAACTTAACCGCTACTTCTTTATGCTGTGCATCTGTTTTGATGTCTGTGATCCCAGTGTCTCTAGCCATTACTTGCAGTGCTCGATTGAAATAATTAGAAATACTTTCCCCTTCGTTTTGTCTTATGGAGAAGATTTCTTTCCACTCAACAACGGCTGGGAAATATACTCCAAACTGTCGGTTGATCTGCTTAATACATTCCTGATTGTGTTCCTCCGTACGAGGTACCTCTGTGTCTAATTTACAATCAGCAATAAATTTCGCAGGGTCAACGCTGGAGGGCAAACATGCCCTCAGCACTGTCCGCCAATCTTTGTTGGTGGGTTCTGTGGAGTTTCCTAGTTCTTTAATAAATCTCTGACATGCAACTAGATCTTTCCTAGGATCAGGGAATTCAGACATAATTGACCTTAATTCTGTCCGAGACCAGGGACGGCGCATTGCACTGTCCTTGACGGGGATGATTCCCTGAGCGTCAGTCTTCCCATTGGGGACTGTGATCACCCTGACAGGACTAAATTCAATTACATCATCTTGTGTTGGTTCTTCAATATGAGGTACATTTGTTTGTGCATGATATATAACACCGTACGTACCTGTGGACACGACCTCACCTGACCCTCCGTTAGGGGGTTTGATTATTGCCTTTACCGAATTGGTCGCGTCCACCTGGATGTCTTGTGTGGTGGCTGCTGGAAAAGGTGCCGACATCGTGCTGGGCTCACTTTCTTGCTGGTAATCCTGAGGGAAGTTTAACATGGGGTGCGACTTGCACAGGTTAACAGTTGTACATTGAGCAGTATTGCAATTATCATTGTTACGTTTATTACAATTATTCTTATAATTTATAATACAGTTGCTAAGTGCATTTTTATCATACACCAGTGTGCCATTCTCTGTAACCACCTTCTCTCCCATTGCCACATTTCTCTGACCAAGGTGAGAGTCAGCTGTATGAGCTAATTCTCCTTGTATTTCACTTTCCTGTTGCCATAACTGTAAACAATCATTTTGTCTAATCCTCTGCTTGGCAGATTTTATTAGACCTATCCTTTTTCGTAGGTTCTGTAATACCTCAGGGTTCAGACTGCCTACCCGGGGAGACTGTTCCCCATCATCCTCTGTCATTCGTTCCCATTCTTTGAATACCTGATACCTTGCAGACCCTTTGGGCCAGCAACTACCAACGTGAACCCTTGTTGGACGTCCCTTCTTTGAACAACTGGCCCCCATCGTTTGTAGATATTGCTGTCTTAGCTAATTCTCACAAACAGACCAGATTGCCTGCGGTAAGGCGACGGTGAAAGTTCAACTAGTGCCTTCACTCACTCTGCGCCCCAATTGGCCTATCCAATCCGTGGGATCTTTTGTAACCTCTATTTACTGGGGCGCGTGGGAGTATGCGATCCCTCCCCAGTAAGTATTGGTTGTTGGAGATTTCCTTAGTGAACAGCAAAACTCCCTTAAAATAACAAAAACCTACACAAATCACGTTAGAATGTACAAATAGCGTTTATGATCCCACAATAAATGTTTAATGGGTATCAAGGTAACAAACTAATGCACACAATTACGTGCGGTCCAGTCGCACAGCGCATAAATAACTAAATATTTATACGCTTTACGACCAATGGAATCGGTTGTTTAGGCTGCGAAACCTTCAGCCGGAGCTTTTAACTTGACTATATGGGTGCTACGCCAAACCCCTCGGGCTGCGCTTAAATAACTCGCAGTCCTTTTGTCTGCGGAAACTACTTGCTCCTTTTACCTTCTACAATGTTAACGCGGGCAAGCCAGTCCACGCCACCAAGTGTCCACTCACCTGATGTGGTCTCCGACGGGATCCCGATTTGCGGGTTCACAAAAATAATACCTTAAGTTCCACACTCACTCCTACTCACTCATATGCATACTGATCTTTCTGTACAGAAATTCCTTTCGTACAGGCAGGAGTCCAATCCCTGGGTTTTGCAATAGAAAGGTTCTCTTTTAACTAATACTTTTTGGAAAACTGAACAAATCTGTGCTATTATCAGGTGGCTGTACTATACCGCCCACTCTAAACAAGGTTATTGTGTGATTTGAGTCTCAGTGGGCGTATCCGTACGCTCCGTTGCATAAAACACGCCGCGTGCGTATGCCTTTGCGTCACGTACGTGATCTCGCACGTTGTCCGAGACACGTATGCACAAAGTGCAGGTATGCCCACAGCGACACAATTAACACGCTTCTATCAATGTAAACGAGATTCAGCTATAATCGCTTACCGTACACCACACAGTATTTGCTATGCTGTGTGCGTGTCCTTTACAATTATTCCCTTAACAATTATCCTATTTAATCTCAACTAAATAGCACCAGATTTCTTCAGCACGTGTCTACTAATCAATTCTAATGGCAACAAGGGAGTGAGATACAACAATGTAGATATGTGCGTGTGTGTACACAAAACAGGAATAAACAGTTTTAACAGTTTTAAAAGATACTAACGTATTGTTCTTACCTCCGGTCCGGATTCCACCAGCACTCCTTCACGTAGCGAAACAGACGCTTATCTAAACAGCACTACTGTATCCCGATACGAAGGGATACTGCCTTCCCGCCCTTGCTGACAGATAACGTTTGTTTTCGCTAGTGCGGATATGTGGAGGACGGACGAAACCTCAATTGATAATGCTGATTTAGATTACCTTATAACCTTCACAATAATGGGTAAGAGACAGAGTACGCAATTGGCGTATGGGGTACCGTAAGGGTACGCACTTAGCGTAGCATACGCTCAGCCGTGATCGAGACGCACATGCGGCACGCTCGCTCACAGCTTAATGCGTGGTGTCGAGCACGCTATAGGCGAGCGACTACCGTAATGCTACGCTACCAGCGTAGCGGACGCTCGGGACCACGAGGAGATCACGAGCGGCGCAGACGCTTACAAGATGACAATCAATAAACCTTGAATGTAACACACAGAAAGGATACTCTTATACTGTAAACCTTGTACTGAAACACTGTAGCAATATAACGCTGCTTAAACTGATTAACACTAAAGCTGTTTGAGCGATCGAGACGCTCCTATTACCCACTGCAATGTAATGAACACACGATACCGTGCTAAGGATCCAACACCTTTACTAACAAGCTTTTAGTTATATCGAAAAGGGGTAAAACAGTTACAAGTCATACACTACATACTAACATATAATTCTAACAGAATATCTAGACAGAAATATACAATAACGTTACAATCTTAAACTAAACAGAGAGAGAGAGAGAATGTGGCCAATACAAACAAAGAGCGAGATGATTACAGAGAATTACTTACACACACTGGGAACGATCGCTGCGCAGCCTGGTACCAGCCCCGAGTTAGTCAATATGAAAACCGTTTGTGGAGAGTGGGGGAGCTGTTCAGGCTGGCTGACCTTATATACACTGAGTACAGTATACTACAAAGGGACCTACAATCTCATTGTTCATTGGACACAGGAATGTCTCCTCGCATCATATCAAAAGGTCATAGGTTAGTTTGAACAGGTGGGCTGTGACTATTTCAAACAGCTCAGGTGGGTGGGAATCTCCGGATTCCCGCCGCATGGATAATGAACTGCAAATATAGAATATGTCCAGAAACTACTAATGGCCATAACTACACGCAGGAGCGATTTAATCTTTACCTAACCAACACCGGATTATTGCTATTAAAATACTCTTCGGTTAGGTACCAGACACCACTGTTCAACCTTAATCAGACCCTTTGTACCACGCAAAGAGGGATTCCCAAGTCCGTGAACAAGTCACATTAACCAAACTTACAGTTATCATTAAGGGGAACATTACCAATAAAACCTGCTATATGGTTCTATTATTAAACGATTGAGTCGCCCGCTAGACGCACACAAACTCTACCGTAAATGCACATACCACGCGCTCGAGCGCATGGCCGAGGCGCCATCACGCGGCTGCGTATATCCGCACGCACGGGAGAGAATGTGCACGCGCATGAGGTGAATATATGGCAACGTGTAGCGTGATATTTTTCTGACTTTGACAATAAATATATATATATATATATATATATATATATATATATATATATATATATATATATATATATTTTTATAGTTACGGGGCTCATCTAAATAAGCCTTACGGTTATATTTGCACTATTATTATCATTAGTAATATCTTAGGTCACTTATAGATTCACTTATATTGCACTAGCACCTTTAGCATACTGGCAAGGGTTAAATATAATATATCTGTTTATTTTGAGCTGTTGCTATGAAAACTGTGCTTCTAATAAGTAATATGCATATGTACCACTGCTTTGAAATTACCACTTGTTTCTATTATTCCATGTATGTAACCTGTTGCTATGGAAACCGATGTGCTTGGATCCTAGGAGTGTCTGCTTATCTACTTAAAGATGGCTGCCGCAGCCCTATTGAAAAGTATTCCAAGCATCCCACACAAAATGGACTGATGCAGCCTAAGAAGTCAGAACACCTCCCTCTGTGTAGGAGCAGCTCAGAACAGCCGCATGCGCAATGGGACTAGTGAAGCCGGGAGCTGCCGCGGGCGCATGCGCAGTCGCCGCCGGAAGTGGGGCGGAAGTGGCGAGCGGAGTCCTCCGTCACCGGAAGTGTGGCGGAAGTGACTCCAAATTACACTGTGGACCATTTTAAACGTTTTTACTGCTGTAACCCACTCGTTTTTAGTACTATTAAGTATATCTGACCTGGTTGTTACTCCAGCTTTGATGTGAAATTAGCTTTGTTAACTTTTGTAACGTATAATGTATAATTACATCACATGATCTATTATGATGTCACAACCCTCTAACTAAGTGATATGGGTATAAATAGACATGCAGCTTCATTCTGTCCCTACCCCTTGAAGAAGTCTGCTGAGATGAAACGCGTTGGACCTGTACTGACCACCCGCTGTTTTCAAGTTAAGTTTGAATTCCTATCCTTTTATTTCTCGTATAATTTTATGAGATTTTTTTTCTAGTATCTTAAAACCATTTTTGAAACTGTTTTTACTCTCGTATATATTAAAAACTTATTTTTATAATTTTATAACATCTATAAAATATATATATATATCTCTTTCATGTCTTCGTACAGGTACAGCTCGGTGTGCTGGGGGTCACCAGGGGTTTATCCCCAATGTATTTCTAGCTCAGACTACCCCCTCCCTTTCATGCACCTGAACTGTATTTCCTAATTGATTTGAGCAACTTACATTTTGTTCTGTCAGAACTGCGCATGCGTATGCACGTCGCTCCGGTACAAAGCGTATCATTGCTGTGGGATGGGTTTTACAAAGAATCCATTGGCACAGCCGATCGCAAGAAGATTGACAGAAGGCGTTTGTGGGTGACAACTGACCATTTTCTGGGAGTGGTTGGAAAAATGCAGGCATGTCCAAGCGTTTGCAGGACAGGTGTCTGACGTCAATTCCGGTCCTGGACAGGCTGAAGCGATCGCAGCGGCTGAGTAAGTCCTGGGCTACTCAGAAACTGCAAGAGATCTTTTTGTACCGCATGGCTGCACATGCGTTCGCACACTTGCACAGCTAAAATACCTCCCCTGTAGGCGGAGACTATCTGATCTCAGCGCTGCAAAAAACTGCTAGCGAGCGATCAGGTCTGAATTAGGCCCTCTGGGGTAGATGTATTAACCCGTAGAAGGCATAAGGAAGTGATAAATCAGTGATAAAGCAGTGTTGAGTGCAAGGTGATAATGCACTAGCCAATCAGCTCCTAACTGTTAATTTACATATGGGAGCTGATTGGCTGGTATGTTTATCACCTTGCACATATCACTGGTTTATCACTTCCTTATGCCTTCTCCAGGTTAATACATCTGCCCCTCTGTGTCTGAGTCAGTGTCACCTACTGTACAGTACTTAACTGAGCCTTTGTTACTTGTGTGTTAGAGTTAGTCACAACAAAAATACTGTAAATGGTGTGTCTAAAGCTGAGTAAAATCTTTTATATCTCACGGTCACTATTAATCAAATAAAACTGCATTGACAAGTCTGAATTCCAGAACTAACACTTTAATGAAGTTCTTCGATTCTCCATGGCAGCAGTTAGGGCTGTGGTGTACCGTGTGTCACAATGCATATTTTCTGTGGTTGGATATAGGTCTGCTTTATTTTTACTTATTGATCTCGTACTGTTACATTTTCTTGTTAGTGCTAAAACATTTCTCCAACAAAAAAATAGAAAGTATAATACATAGATACATTCATACTGTATATACATACAAAAGCCCAGGGTGTGTAAATCAGACTTTATTTTTATACTGTACTTTGTTTCTGTTGTACAGTATTAGCGATGTAGATTTTACCAAATTTAATTTCAATGGAAGTGCAAACCACTGTTGAATAAATGTACACACATTATTCAAATGAGTACAAATATACTTACAAATGAAAATAATCCTGTGTAATCTAATATCAGAGCTAGAAAATGTGTTGTAAATTGACACCAGATGTTTAAAGGCTTCTGACTCGTACATGTGCATGGTACAATACGGAATTTGTCTAACTAATTATTATCATCACAAGTTTATAGGCAGCCTGTGCCTCTGTGTGTGGAAGTTTATCATTAATATATGAATGGCACATATTATAGCATCACAATGGCAATTAGACATCTGGTTGATGGACCAAGCAGCCATTCATACAGCAGTAAGCAAACACTATGTGCTCTGTCTGTCTATATTGTCATATTTGGTTTATACTCTTCTCGTGTATGTAACACATTAAATTATTGTGTAAGGAAAATGAGGTGCTCTTGCACATACAATCAATATACCAGTACCAGACTGGTCAATCAGTACAGTTCTATAACCAATAAGAAAAAGTCATAAACATGTAAACTGGAATACATACAAAAGACAATATGCGATTAATATCACACTCTACATTTCAGCAACCAAGCCAATCGGTTTTTACATTGCCGATTTTAACAATCTTCAATATCTTATCTTCCATTTCATGGTAATACTGGTCTTTGAAGAAATAACTGTAGCCTAAAGGATAAGAGGAGAAAAAAAATCTGTTACAGATCTGACAAATTTGGCAAGATAACAAGCAAATAGATGGAAGGTTCAAACTTAAGGTGAATACACACGGTGAGATTGGGGCTAACCCCGATTCTCACTATGCGACAGTGGCTAGGTCGGCATCGCAAGCACATAATGAGTGTGCATGCAATATAGACTGTGTCAGTTTTGACTATCTTTTCTATGAGATAGTCAACATTGACTTGCTTGCGATGCCGACCACGCATTGGCATCGTATCGGGATCGCAAGGTGACTTTCACCTTGCAATCTGCACTAACTTTTCTTACGATTTTGACTATATAGTCAAAATCGTAAGAAAATATCTCCCCGTGTGTACACACCAATACAGTAGCAAGGATCTCACCGTGTGTACACACCATTAGATTAAACCTAACACAACCCTCTTACTGTTTTCATGTGTTATATACAGTACTATTTAGATAGATTGGACTTTAAAATAAAACTTTTCTTATGGAAAACACATTTTGTCCCAGGACAACCCATTTCCTGATTATGTCATATTTAATGAGAGGTACAGAAACTGGGTTCCTGCTGGAAAATAGCACTATATATAACCCATGAAAACAGTAAGAGCGGGGGTCATTAGGTCGACAGTCATTAGGTCTACCACTATTGGTCGACATGCATTAGGTCGACATGGTCAATAGGTCGCCATTGTCATTATGTCGACATGTACAAAGAATTAAGGTTCAAAAAGGGTTGAGATTGCCTAAAGGATAAAAAAAAAAAAAGGGGGGCAGACTAGATGGGCCAAGTGGTTCTTATCGGCCGTGAAATTCTATGTTTCTATGTTTCTATGTACTAGGTCGACATGGAAAAAGGTTGATATTACTATGCTATAATAATCATGGATAGATGAGCAGTGTCTGTCTGTGATCTGGATTACATAGTGGTGTGTGGGTGTTAGGCACAGTACATATGTGAGAGCAGAACAATGGAGTAAATGTATTAATTTTAGTTATGGGGAGAAGTAGTATCAGCACTGATACCACTTCTAGCCCATGTAAGACACTGGCGGAGTGTGCTGCCATATCGGTGCTGCTATCTAATACACCTTTCACACCAGCACCTCTAAACACCTTTTTTTTGGTACATGAACGCATATAACCCGTGTACATGTGCGGTGTGAAAGGGTGCCAGGGTCGAGTGACCCGGTATTTCATCCCTGCACCACTGTGCAGCGTGAACGCACACTCTCTCTGTACGGACGGCGCTTGGAGATCATGTGATCTCCAAGTGCCGCCTCCCACCGCGTCACTGCTGACGTCAGCAACCCGGCAATATGCCAGGCTGCTGACTGCGGTGTGAAAGGCGCCAGAGGCGGGTCACACCCTGGAAGCTCTCGTGTCAGGCTCCCGGGTGCGACCCGCCTCAGACGGTGTGAAAGGGTTATAAAAGATAGCAGGCCGCTATGAGGGGGTAATGTATGAACTGTCAGCATCGCTTACTGTTCCGACGCCAGCAGTTGTCGATTTCAACAGCTGCAGGTGGCGATGCCCATGCACCACAGCAGGGACAGAGCGGGCGCCAGCTCCAGACTGCACAGGGGATCTTGCGTGAGTAGCAAGATCACAAGCATGCGCAGAGAAACCGACTGAGCAGGGAGACACAGCGCTAAGCTGATGCGCTGTGAGCTCATTGGGGCATCACCGGAGTGGGGGGGGGGCACTTTGGCAGACAAGATGCTTCATGCTTGTACATCTTGTCAATGTCCCTTCCTGATTTGCCTTGGTAATGAGGCAAAGCAGGAAGTGTTATAGCGGCACGATCCATGCCGCTATAATACATTTACCCCAATGTCTGTTTTACATACACACACCATCATGAGCATAACTACTGGGGTTGCAGAAGCTAATACAAGGCCAATGGTTGAAGGGTCTCATCAGTGTGCCACAGATACTGGTATGACAAGGGGCTATGTTGCTATGATACTGGGATGACAAGGGGTTATGTGTCCATGGTCACTATGGATTTTAGTAAGCTTTCTGACATGTAACTCTCGGCCCCAGAATACGGTGACCCAGGCCAGCATTCTAGGCCTCCAAAATGAAATGAAGTTCAGGAGGAAAGGGAGCACTGATGTTTCCTTCCTCTCTGAGCAGCCGTACAGGCGGCCTGCCCAGCTAGGTAAGTAAGGAGACAGTGCCATTAGAAACTTTAAGAATTTTACTATGGGGCCCACAAGTTTCTAGTTACACCCTGAAGCTCCTCATGCATTCTCTACAACAATACAATAAACTAAATTGTAATTAACATAATTAGATACCTGCTTTAAAGATTACAATTTCATGATATTAGGCTTTTTATTAACAAGGAAGAGAGAACATTATTGCATCTTTATATTGCAAGTTGGTTGAGAAATATATTGCATTACATCCTCATTATGGAGATGGAAAAAACAAAGCTATACAAATTAAATTTAAGACCAGAAAATACACACATGCATTTGTGCGCCTTAATGTATTCAGCTAGTGTTGTGGTTAGTTTTTTTTAATTATAGACAATAGGAATACATACAGAGATGTAAACATGGGGACAGTTGAAGAACAAATGGACATGACATGCACAAAGCAGGGGACAGAACATTGTATAAATAAATACTCCAGGGGATCCAGATGGTGTCAGTAACATAAAACAAGTATCAAGCATAAGAAATATGAAAATGGAAATTAGAGCCACCAAGCAGAAAAGATCTTACAACAAATGACAATATAACCCATTTGCATAACATTAATAATTAGGCTAAAAATTATGAATCATGAGACCCTCCTGCTGACAAACCACATATATAATATCGTTCTCTAAGAATGAGAGACAATGCCTCTACAGATCATTGCAATAAAACGTATTTGGTGATAAAATTGAGAGCGCTGAAATAATAGGAAAAATTAACTTAATATAGCACATCACACAAACTATATGATCTAAAAGCCACCAATCAGTACGGCTTGCTAAATCCAATACAGTACTCCTGAGTTAACAGCCAAGTTATCAGACTCTTCGGAGCCAAGTTATAGAACAGAACTGAGCTGTGAGATGTGCAAAATTAGTGGATAAACCAACTTTTAGACAGAGCCATGCAGTCAGGATAACTGTAAATAGCTATATAACAATTTCCAAACCAGAATAAGTTTTTGTGATTGTATGGCTGTAACATACTGCTAATCTCCTTACTGTTCATACTGATGTACACTGTAAGGTGATCTGGAGAGGCTTGAAGTGTGTTGTTTCTCAGAGTCAAAACTGCAGACTGTAAATATGGTAATAGCTAATAGCACCGTCCCTGAACCATGATACCTGCAGAACCATGCAGTGGTTGTCTAGCAGGGTTGCAGCTGATATGCTGACATGTGGGATGCCGACGGGCAGAAAACTGACCGTGGCATCCCGATGGTTAGATGCCCGAGAGGTGTCGGGTAAACATGTTAACTATGCCTTCCCTTCCCAAACCCTAAACCTAACCCTCCCTACCCCGAAGCACAGCCCTAACACTCCTCAGGGGTGCCTAAACTTACCCCCCCCCCTTCCTGCAGCCTACACCTGCTTGGAATGCTGGCGCCGGCATTCCGAGCAGTGGCACACAGCACAGCACTGAGGGCGCAACTGGCCGCATTGTAATGAGTCAAACTGGCTCATTACAAGCCGCCTTTGTGTGCGCGGAGAGTAGCATCAGCTTCCCTCATCCCAGCATTCACAGCAGCGGCGGCCAGCCAATGTGGAAGGAGAGGGACAGCTGCAGCAGCGCCACCACCAATTACAGTGCACTGCTGCGGCTCCCAAGTCCCCCTCCCTCTTCCAGCAACTGAGCAGCTGCACCGAGGAGCCTGAGCCAGCGGGGAGAGCGTAAGTATCATCTATTCTGTCTGTCTGTCTATCTATTCTATCTGTCGTTATGTTTAAAAAGGGGACTCTGTCTGCCGCAATGTGTAAAAAGAGGGGAAGCTGTCTGCTGTAATGTGTAAAAAGGGGGCGCTGTCTGCTGTAATGTGTAAAAAGGGGATGCTGTCTGCTGTAATGTGTAAAAAGGGGACTCTGTCTGCCACAATGTGTAAAAAAAGGGGACTCTGCTGCCATAATGTGTAAAAAAAAGGGACTCTGCTGCAGTAATGTGTAAAAAGGGGACGCTGTCTGCCGTAATGTGTAAAAGGGGTCTCTACCTTTTGTAGTTGCGCTACTGTGCAGCGTAATTTGAATAATTGAGATTACTGTGCACCGCAATATGAATTGGTATTATTTTGTGGTCACACCCCTTCCCCATGAAGCCACGCCCCTATATTTTTGGCGCGCACCTACGGCGTGCACTTCCCCTATTTTATATAAGGGGGGGTGGGGGCACCGATGCCGTTACTTGCACACAGCGCTAAAATGTCTAGTTACGGCACTGATTCCAACATTGGTATTTCGACTGCCGGGATCCCGGCAGGATCCCGTCTGGCAGGGGAATTCCCAATAAAGCACTGAATAGGGACCCTAACACGTTTCTTTCATTCAACAGGATTTCCTCAGAGAGTTGTATCGCAGTCTTTGTGTTGGTGCTAGTAACTAATAAGCCAATTACAACTGGTTAACAATTAACAACTGAATAAACAATGAAAAACACCAAAGCTTCAGCATTACCATCAAGTATATAGACAAAATAATGTATTATACAGACTGCAGGGACATGGTCCTGTGGAACCCTGCACCCTGAGGACGTGCATTGTAATGCAATCCTTTCACTTCTTTAAGGCTGCAGGGATATGCTCCTATGGCACCCATGTCCCTGAGGATGTACAGTGTAATGCAGTCTTTCACCTGCATTACACTGTATATCATAGCGAATTGTGGACGCATCAAACTAAGGTTGACCCCTGGCAGCACAGCCTGGCTGCACTGTCAGGCGGTCAGCCACTATTTTTTTAATCGGGGTGGCTGCAGGTGACGTCATGCAGCTGCCCTGAAAACCATCACGGCACGCCCCCGTTAGGCCTTCCCTTCCTTGATGCGGCCGCACTGTGTAAAGTGGCGCACTGCAGCCAGTGCATGTGTGCAGACCATATGGACGTTGCCGCTGCATATGGACGTGCAGCTGCGTCCATCTCTGAATGAGACCCTGCTGTATATTTTGTTTTTATTAACATTTGCTGTAGTGTCTTCTTATGCCTTCAATTATGGATTCTTAAAGCAAAGTATTAAAAACAACAAAAAGTAATAAAGAATAACGTGATGAAATTTAAACTAACTTAAGTGAATAAAGAGGTAAAAGGATCGCATTACACTGTACATCCGCAGGGTCAGAGGTTCCACAGGACCATGTCCCTGCAGTCTGTAAGAGGTAATAGGATCGCATTACACTGTACATCCGCAGGGTCAGAGGTTCCACAGGACCATGTCCCTGCAGTCTGTAAGAGGTAATAGGATCGCATTACACTGTACATCCGCAGGGTCAGAGGTTCCACAGGACCATGTCCCTGCAGTCTGTAAGAGGTAATAGGATCGCATTACACTGTACATCCGCAGGGTCAGGGGTTCCACAGGACCATGTCCCTGCAGTCTGTAAGAGGTAATAGGATCGCATTACACTGTACATCCGCAGGGTCAGAGGTTCCACAGGACCATGTCCCTGCTTTCTGTAAGAGGTAATAGGATCGCATTACACTGTACATCTGCAGTGTCAGAGGTTCCGCAGGACCATGTCCCTGCTTTCTGTAAAAGGTAAAAGGATCGCATTACACTGTACATCCGCAGGGTCAGAGGTTCCACAGGACCATGTCCCTGCAGTCTGTAAGAGGTAATAGGATCGCATTACACTGTACATCCGCAGGGTCAGAGGTTCCACAGGACCATGTCCCTGCTTTCTGTAAGAGGTAATAGGATCGCATTACACTGTACATCTGCAGGGTCAGAGGTTCCACAGGACCATGTCCCTGCTTTCTGTAAGAGGTAAAAGGATCGCATTACACTGTACATCCGCAGGGTCAGAGGTTCCACAGGACCATGTCCCTGCAGTCTGTAAGAGGTAATAGGATCGCATTACACTGTACATCTGAAGGGACAGAGGATCCACAGGACCATGTCCCTGCTTTCTGTAAGAGGTAAAAGGATCGCATTACACTGTACATCCGCAGGGACAGAGGTTCCACAGGACCATGTCCCTGCAGTCTGTAAGAGGTAATAGGATCGCATTACACTGTACATCTGCAGGGACAGAGGATCCACAGGACCATGTCCCTGCTTTCTGTAAGAGGTAAAAGGATCGCATTACACTGTACATCCGCAGGGACAGAGGTTCCACAGGACCATGTCCCTGCAGTCTGTAAGAGGTAAAAGGATCGCATTACACTGTACATGCCACAGGACGATGTCCCTGCTTTCTGTAAGAGGTAATAGGATCGCATTATACTGTACATCCGTAGGCACAGGGGTGCCACAGGACCATGTCCCTGCTTTCTGTAAGAGGTAATAGGATCGCATTACACTGTACATCCTCAGGGACAGGGGTGCCACAGGAGCATGTCCCTGCAGCTTTTAAGAAGTGAAAGGATCGCATTACACTGCACGTCCGCAGGGATCGGGGTTCCACAGGACCATGTCCCTGCAGTCTGTAAGATGTGAAAGGACCACATTACACTGTATATCTATCTACAGGTACAGGGGTGCCATGGGAGCATATCCCTGCAGTCTGTAAGAAGCGAAAGGGTCGCATTACACTGTACATCCGCAGGTACCGGGGTTCCATAGGAGCATGTCCCTACAGCCTATAAGAAGTGAAAATATTGCATTATACTGCACATCTACAGGGACAGGGGTTCCATAGGAGCATGGCCCTGCAGTCTGTAAGAGGTGAAAGGGTATGATTTATCACTTGACTCTACAACAATTGAAATTACTAGTTATATATTTGTGAATATTATTAGTGCTTTCGAACACTAATATTTCTACAGGTTACTAGAAGATACACTGCTACCTGGGCAAATCAAACTTTCTTACCGCTATTCAGGTCTACTACAGCATCTAGATTATCATGCACACCATTCCAGGCATCTGCAATTAATTTTGGGAAGCCGGGGTCCATTTTCTTCTTAACTTCATTATATCTGTGAGAAAAAGAAATGTAAATAAAATTTAGCTGACATCATAAAAGCCAATAGCAGAGAACAACGTGCAAATGTGCAGTCTGCATCCACTAGAAACAAACAATGGCCCTCATACAGATGTGGTTGGAGTTGCCATCACTGCTGCTTACATATAAGCATCAGCGATAGCACTAATACAGTAATGAAGCAGTATCAGAACCAGTATTCGATTATCTCCGACACTATTGACAGGCTGCATGACCAGTTGGGTCGCACAAGCCAGCCATTGTAGCTATTACCAAGAGGCCAGGAAGGATCCTGGCCACTTCCCTCCTCATAAACAGCAGCGACACGCCTCCATTTGGAGAAACAGCGTCTGTTGCCGCCCTGTCACTGCCCCCATACAGCCTGATGCCATACAATCTGATGCCGTCCTGCGTTCGCCGTTGCAGGACTCATTCGGGCATGTGCAAAATTCTTCTTTCCAGAATTTACTTGTTAACCTGTGGGGAAAAAAACTACTGAAGACATTTAAACAAACTGCTTTTGACTAATTAATTCATAATATATTATTATTTTATTATTATTATTATTATTATTATTATTATTATTATTATGCTGCCATATGGTCAATCTAGTTGTCAGAGCAATTAACTAAAAACAAAAAGACATTTCTGAATGCACTGTTATTACTTCACTAACCCTTGTATTAGCTGACAATGCCTGCACGCAGGTGTTAGCTCTCATCCATCAAATTTAGCCACAGATGCCTACTACCAAAATTGGGGGAATTTTGCAGCTATCAGGAGAAAAAGCATCCCCCACTTCTCCCGTGGGCGGGGCATACTGTGTGTGCAATTCACTATGAATTGCATCATTGTGGCCACACCCCATGCCAAAATACCATGAATCACACATAACCATTATGGTGCCATTCAAACAGCCACATCCCACCCTTTCTACATTGGTCTTATCCTCCTTGGAACTTCTGGAGTCCAGAGGTGTAAGGTTGGTAAGTAAATTATGAGGTTAGCACTGTACTTACAGGAGCAGATTCAGTTAGGCACTAAGCAGAGCAAAAAAACATGAGGGTTTCCTGTCCTGATAACCAGTGGTGCAAGTACGGCAGTACGGGGCGGTACGGTGTACCTGTAAGAAATTCCCAGCTGGTACGCCGTACCACCAGGCCATCCACCATACTGCATCCAGCTGGCTTTGTTCTGTGTGAGGGGAGGAGAGCGCAGCACAGCGCCTCTCCTGCCCCTCAATTCTCTGATGCCCGGTCTCACTCTCTAGCGGCGACGGCGGGGTCAATCTGAATAAGGTACCAGTTTGCTAGCCAATCAGATCTTGCAGACTGGCAGCCGTGGCTCCTGGTTGGCTGCTGGTCCGCGAGCTCTGATTGGCTAACGAACCGGCGCCTCATTTAAGATACCCACTGCCAGAGACCTCACCGGATTTCTGGAGCATTGAGGGGCAGGAAAGGCGCTTCGCTCTACTCCCCTCACATAGCAGCAACAGAGCCAGCGGTGAGGGGGAGGGAGAGGGAGGGGGGGTGCAATGTATATCTGGCACAGTGGGGACATTATATATCTGGCACAGTGGGGGCATTGTATACCTGGCACAGTGGGGGCAATGTGTATCTGGCACAGTGGGGGCATTGTATATCTGGCACAGTGGGGGCAATGTGTATCTGGCACTGTGGGGGCAATGTATATCTGGCACTGTGGGGGCATTGTGTATCTGGCACAGTGGGGGCAATGTGTGTCTGGCACAGTGGGGGCAATGTGTGTCTGGCACAGTGGGGGCAATGTGTGTCTGGCACAGTGGGGGCAATGTGTGTCTGGCACAGTGGGGGCAATGTGTGTCTGGCACAGTGGGGGCATTGTGTATCTGGCACTATTGGGGTCATATGTATATCTGACCTCTCCATATGTGTATCACGCCCCCATTTCATTGGCCACGCCCCATGTAGCATTTGGTCACGCCCATTTAGACTTTTTTTTCTACTTGCACCACTGCTGATAACCTGACAGAATGTCAAAGTTAATATAGCTGGATGAACTGAACAATAGAAATAAAGAACCTGTGAGGTCTCACATGGCTGATTTCTGCTCTTTAGCCCACGGAAGTGTAATTATAAATCAGCTACCATATGGCCTTTTCACAGCCGTGTTAACAGCAGTGTCCAGGTACAGGGGTGAGCAAGTAGTCTTTGGGAGGGTAGTGCTGGGGGTACCTTACTTTTTTTTTTTATAATTATAGCCCCAGCCCTGTGTTTGGAGAGCGTTCAAGGCAGACTTCCTTATGGACATTTGCATACAGACATTCACTACTGTGACGTGGGTATGTGTGCAGCTGTCGGTAAAGAACATGAACTGCACAATGCATAGGATATCTGTCCAGCACTGATCAAATCAGGCATGTTGGAAGATTTCAGCATGCCCAACTGACCAATCAGCACAAAATGTCCACGGCAATACACAGTACAAATATCTGGCAGATCCACTGATATCTGGGAGATCTGCCAGATAATTGGAGCGTGTATGTCCAGCTTTAGATATGTCTACTTACTGTACGTTGTTTTGTACTGAGGGTCAGAAAGGGAAAGTGGCACTTAAATATTTGTAGAAGTGGCCTCACACGGACAGCACCAGAGGTATACCGTGTAACCATGGCACAAACAAAACAAAGCCCACTAGGAATCTTCCCTGTGGTCACTATGGCCTATCCATACCTGACTGTACTGATTTAGTAAGTTACACTGTTGCGATGTATAGTGCTTGACATAGCAGCAGACACTTTGTGGAACTTAAAATAATAACATAATACACTAATTATTATTATCTTTTATTACAATAACAAATATTATTATATGAATTACAACAGAGGCTGCCAACATACTTTCAAGTCGTTTCAACAACTATAAAATCTATATTAAAGACAATGGTATAAACGGGCAGCAGAGACAATATAATGGTTAGCATTACTGCCTCACAGCGCTGAGGTCATAGGTTTGATTCCCGTCATGGTTAATTGACTCCCAACAAAATCAGGATTTTGGTACTTACCGATAAATCCCTTTCTCCGATTCCACAGGGGCCACTGGACCGTAGTTACAATGGGGAAATAGTAGGCAGTAATTGGGAGCTGGCACTTTAAAATTCTCACACTGTGGCTAGCTCCTCCCCTACTATCTCCCCTCCAAGCCAGTCTACGTAAAACTGTGCCCGAGGAGAGCTGTAATAAACAAACCGTAATGGTAGAGGAGGTTAATGACGCCCTGTAACCCAGGATAACACAAACCCAACCTGGAACAGAACCTAACAAACAACCGGCTAGCCCGAACTCAACAAGCAGACATATGGTGATCTGCAAACCGTTAAGCAAAAAACAAGGAGGAACAGCGCTGGGCGGGCGTCCAGTGGCCCCTGTGGAATCGGAGAAAGGGATTTATCGGTAAGTACCAAAATCCTGATTTCTCCTTCATCCACTAGGGGCCACTGGAGCGTAGTTACAATGGGGACGTCCCAGAGCTCCCAGAACGGGTGGGAGAGCGCTGAGAGTCCTGTAAAACCGCTCGGCCAAACTGTGATGCAGAGGCCGCAAAAGTGTCAAACTTGTAGAATTTGACAAACGTATGACGGCCGGACCAAGTAGCCGCCCGACCTAAAGTATTCATGGAGACCCCACGGGCAGCTGCCCACGAAGGTCCCACCACGCACGTAAAGTGCGCTGAAATGGAAAACGGAGGTTTCCGAGCAACCGCCAAGAAGACTGTCTGATGGTCAGATGTATCCAACAGCCCAGCATATGCTGGGACCCTGGCTATTTAGTACGGGAGCATCGTACAGAATAAAGAAGAAAAAACCCTTCGTCGAATAGCCTAAGACCTCTGTAGAGAAAGTCAGCGAGCCCTGACAACAGTCAAAGAGGACTGAAAAACACTAGTGTCAGATTTATATGAAAAACGGACATGCCCTTTGGGAGAAACGACCGCTGAGGCCGAAGCTCAGTCGGGGGAGTTGCTAATAGAGTACTCCCTGAAAGAGAGCCCGAACTTACGGGCGCCAGGCTAATTTCTTTTGGAAGAAAACCGAAAAAGGCAGGGACTGAAAATTCAGGTCAATGTGGTTTGAAGCGCAGCGGAGCAAAACCTCCCAGAGAAACCAAAGATTACGGCTGAATGGTAACTGAAAGAAGGGGAAAACCCCCTTTTATCCTTATTATGTCCCATACAGCTTTCCAAAAGTGGCAAAAGCGAGAAGAGGTAACAGACTTCTGAAATCGGGGCCTAGTAGGCCTAACCGAACTAGGGAACTCCTCCCTTCTGAGGGCTCGTGAACAGTCACACGGTTAAATGAAACCAGTGTAAGATTGAACAAAGAAAAGGACCCTGTTGAAGTAGACAGTCCAGTCGAGGTAGGAGCCAAGGCTCCTCTACCGACAACAGTTGTAGCCGTATCTTCAAGTCATGGGTGGCCCAACCAGAGCCACCGAGAGGACTAGCACGCATATTCTCCTCCTGTGTTACCGAAAGTGAGGTAGAAATAGAAAAGGAGGCAGGATAGAATAACCAGAAACTGCCAGGAGCCCTGAGGGCATCCTCGGCTACTGCCACCAGAGCTCACGTCGGTGAGTAGTAAAGGGTTAAAGAGTCAGTCAGAACGCCCTGAGGTCGATTCGAAATCTCCGCCCACAGCAGACCAGCTGACAAAACTCCGGGGAATGTTCCCTCACCCAGGAGTCTGACCTGGTGGCCTGATCTGGAAAGAAGATTGTTGTCCCCCGCTCAGAGGGGAATGTAGGCGACCACTCATTGCGTCGCAGCTTGACTGAAGAAATAGAGTACCTGGTACCGAGGAAGAAAAAATCCTCCGACGGACCCTGTTGAGAAAACGTTTATGAGGAGCATAAATCGGATCTTCAGAAGCCACGTAATGTACAGAGTGGGATAGTAGCAGTAGATTGTCCCATTAGGGAACCAACGTCAACCCCTTGAAAAAGAGTTATTCTGTGATCTTCCTGAACCCTGTGGGAGCGGAAGAGAGACCGAAAGAAAAGGACTTACAGTGAAAATGAGAATCCTGTAATGCGACTGAGTAAAGCCCGATGAGGAAACCCAACGGAAATCAGTAAACAGGCATCCCTGAAGACAAGGGACGCGTAAAACTCCCTTTCTTGTTCAACTAGCAATCACAGACTGAAAGGATTCTAAGGCCAGAATAGGCCTGGCCGAGCCAACTGGCTTCGGAACGTGAAAAGAAAACAAAGGCCTGAGAACTGTCCCGATTCAAATGATATGTAAAAAACAGGGATCAACACCCTTTGCGGTTAGAAGCATATGGAGCGCCGCCTGCATTATGACTCTCTTGTCATCGTAAATCGGCCGACCCCTGCCGAGGGACTCCCGAGACGGTTGTACTCCCAAATCTAGTCTGTAACCGCCCAAGCCTTCTTCCACCGACCTGCGCCTACCCTGGGACCCTCCAGGTGGTAGGAAAGTCTGACCTTTAGTGTGTGTATAGGATGATGTAAAATCAGACTGGACCGAGGATGCTGAACCTCTGCTTCAGCTTTTTTTTTTTTTTTTCTTCTTCTGAGATCCCCTGGCGACAGAGATATCGCCCGTGTGGAATCGGAAGCCTGAAAGGGCACGGTAAAAATCTAAAGGAAAGACCGGTAAAGGTCTGTCTTGGAGCTGGGGCAGAAGTAGGAGAAAGCAAAGTGGACTTACCTCCAATGGTTCAAGAAATCCTGCAGAAAGTTCCTTCCCCTGAACCATCTGCCCCGTAGGATTTCATGTTCACCTGTCACTGTCGCAGCCCCAGAGGTCGTCGGGTTAAGACAGCCCAAAGCGAAAATGCAGGTTCCGAGACTGCAGACGTGGAGACCTCCAAAGAACATAAAGCAGAATCGTGATTCTGACCCGTACCAAAGTATCAATTGATCCGGATGCGAATCATCCTGTAACCTAGAGGACAATTGTTCCACAACCTACCTGCTCCGGACAAGGTAGAAACCTGCTGCCGTATATGTCTTCGATGGATCCCTGAGCAAGGTTGCCTCAGGAAAACGGCAGCTTGTTGGACCGGCGATTCATCGAGGGGTATACCCTGGAGAGGTTCTGATACCCTTTCCTGCCGTCTGCGGGGAAAGGATAGGAAAACAAACATTGTTTGATACCTGAAATTGTGTATTCGGGTGTCTGCCGGCCGTCTACCGGAGCCTGCCCAGCTCATCCGAAACTGGACCAGTCGCTGTCATTTCGTCATCGGCGTCGAACCCTGATGGACTTGACGTGTCCGCCTCCTTTACCTGCAGTCTCAGACAAACTGCTGTATAATGCACCTGGATATTCTGAGACACTGGTTCAGACTCCACAGAAAACAGACATCATCAGTATTGTAACATGGAAGGTTAGCAAGGTTCCTTTAGAAACCTGGAGAGGTGAAATGACGTACAAGGTCTCTGGTTACCAGTGACATTACCTGTATAATCTGAGCTGTTCAAACAGGAGTGTCCTGCAGGTGCGTGGAGGTCTCTGCAGATGGCTCCACCGCATACTTCACACCTAAGAGGGAATTCTTTGACTATCCCAGGTGAGACAAACGAAAGGAGAAAAGGTGGGTTAAATAAACACAGCCCTATGTAAGGTCTGCGCTATAATGTGTAGTGACCGACACGATTCAAATAAACTTTCTGGAGCAGCGGAGACCTGAACCAGTAGTGCTGCGCTGTGGGACAGGAGTCTTAGCCCTAGGCTATAGGAGCTCTCCTTAAAGTTTTGTTTGGATTCAAACCCCTGTTCAGATACCCGCTACTAGCGTACTGAGCCACAGCGCTATTTGTCTGATGCCTTACACACATTCCCCAATTACAAATAGCATTAGTAACTAGTGACACCAAGGAATAATAAAGGGAAGGCAACACCCCGCCCTGTATGTAGTGTACCGCTAATTAAGGTGCACCCGATGTTTCTCGGAGGTTCCGCTGGCTTTTCAAAATGGTGACTGAAAGGATTCCTCCTCTTTCCTTTAACCCTCGATGTGATAGTCTCTTAGACGTCCGTGAGTGTAAACCTTTTGCTACAAGTAACATGCACAACACAAGCAGTAAAGATTCACACTGTTTATTGTTTGTTTAACAAAAGTATATAAAAGAAAGGATTTAGGGCGTGTATATCCCAAGTCAATAACTAATTGGACAGAACACAAAGGGGGCTCACATAACATGATTGGCTAGGAACTGCCGCAGTGGAAGGATATGCATATATGGGCAAGTTGGTACTCAAATAGGAAGGTTATTCACACGGTATAAAAAGATAACGGACAAGGACAGTAACAAAAAATGTGCTGGAACAAACAGTTCTGTAACACAAACAATTCTATGACATGTGAAGCAGAGACGAGCTTTAACCCTTTCATTCCCCTCTTAGAATCATTATTGTTATACTATATGATTCTTGCAAAGCTTACGTCTTTCTGCACGCCAATGGCGCAATTTTTAGCCTGAGCGGGAGTTGCAGTAATTGTTGGGCATTTTAAGAAGGGTTAATCGTTGAGTTAATGATGTTCCGTGTTTATCCTTTTCATCTAAGGCTTCAGCGGGCTTATAGCCCCATGGGGTACCTGTGTTCCAGGCAGCCGCGGACCATGAGCTGCAATCATTTCCCCAGTTATGGCCTGTAACGCAAATATAAGGTACCTCGGGGCTTAGGTTGTCTGTGGTGTCAGCGCGGATCTGGTAGTCAACAGACTTTTGGACAGCAGCTAGTTGGGGGAATTGGAAATAATCTAGTATGTAGGTTGCGGTGTATGTGGTGGAAGAGTTATACCATAGTGTCAGTTTCCCTTATTCTGAGTTATATCAACCTCAGTCATTGAGAGGGGAAAATGGGCCAGTAGGGCTATCAAGATAGTCCCCAGGGTAAAGATAGGGGGCATTTTCTTCATCCTCCTCTGGTCTTCTGTCTTCGCTAGGTGGGAGGTCAGGGCTGTCCGCCCCTGTTCGTACCTCACTGGAATCACCTGTTTCCTCCTCTAGGTCTGGTCTAGGAATTTTCTTTACTCGGGAAGCATGGATCCAGGTGGGACTCTCTTCTGTCAGGACTGCGGTTCGGGTTACAGCAACGACTTCCGCCTCTGGGCCATAGGTGAAGTCTCCTGGGCTCTTGCTGCGGGGGAGGATCTTCACCACTACTCTGTCTCCGACCTTAAAAGGGTGTGTTGGTTCCTGTGGATTCAGAGGGTTTTTTACAAGCGACATCATGTTCAATCTCATCAAGTTTGGTTATGAGGGCCCTGACATACTCTTCCCTTATAAGTTCTAGATCTCCTTCCTGTATCATCAACGGTTTCTTAGCCCAGGGTGTGGGGAAGGGTCTACCCATTAGTATTTCAAAGGGTGAGTATCCTAGAGTTTTCTGTGGGGTCATTCTGATTTCTGCTAGGATAATGGGAAGGACCTGCTTCCATTTGTGGAAGGTACCTCCTGTGGCCTTCCTTAGTTTGTCTTTGAGGGTCCTATTCATTCTTCCTACGACCCCTGAACTCTGCAGGTGGTACGGGATGTGAAACTTCCACTCCACCTGCAGAGCTTTTACTAAGGCCTGTGTGATTTTGGCTGTAAAGGCTGAGCCTTTATCACTATTTATTTGCAGGGGGCACCCCCATCTAGGGATGATTTTCTGTGTTAGGATTCTTGCTACTATCTTGGCATCCTCTGACTTAGTTAGGAATACTTCTGGCCAGCGAGAGAACATATCTACAATGACCAGGGCATATTCTTGTTTACCTGTACCAGGGATATGGGTAAAATCAATTTGTAAGTGTGTAAAAGGGGTGGTGGGGTATTCAAGATGCTGGTGTTTCGCTTTATTAGGGTTGTTAGGGTTGTTCCTGAGGCAGGTGATGCATCTGCTAACATATTGGTCCACAAGTGTTTTGGCCTCAGTAACATAAAAATCATTGGTTAGTAGGAGGAGTGTTGTGGCTTTACTATGGTGACCAACACCATGGTAATGGGCAATGAGCAAAGGGGCACTGGACTGGGGTATACAGGGTTTCCCCTCTTTGCAGATTAATCCTGATTTAGGATTTTTCTGCAGAATTGGGTAAGTCCAGTCGGAGAGATCAGTATTAGTCGCAGCAGCTTGAAGTTGAGTGAGCAGATGGACGTTGTCAAGGGAGGGACATGCTCTAGTAAGTGCAATGAGTTCTGCAGCTTGCGCGGACTGATAAGGTATTGGTAGGGCTTCCAACACAGTGTCAGGGAGGGTGACAATGGCATAGCCAGCCTGGTATGTATTGTCATTGGGCCTACTACAGGAGCCGTCAACAAAAACTATGTCTGCGCCTGGTATGGGAACGGGAGACATGTCAAGTCTGGGAGAAGTTTCAGCTTCAATGGAAGCAGCACAGTCATGTAGGTCGGGTGGTTCATCCTCTGGACCTTTCAAGCCTAAATGGGCATTGAGAATGGGTGCAGGGCCAGAAGAACTAGCAGTGTACTTGATGGTAAGGGTAGGGTTACTCAAAAGGAGTACTTCATATCCACTAAGGCGTTGTGCTGACATGTGCTGTGTGTATAAGCCTTTAAGTATTGCCAGGACATCATGTGTGGTGTGGAGTACTGTGGTGTGGCCTAAAGTGAGGGTAGTGGCCATTTCTGCAACCATTGCACAGGCTGCCAAAGCCCTGAGGCAGGCAGGCATACCTTGCACAGACACTGGCATGACTTTGGAAAAAAATGCCACGGGGCGCAACTTCCCTCCATGAAACTGTGTGAGCACCCCCGCCATGGTTTTACAATTGTCCCTTGCATATAGATGGAAAGGTAGTACATAATTGGGGAGGCCAAGTGCCGGACTTTTCATCAACATACATTTTAAACTTTCATATGCAGTTAACATTTCTTGTGACCATTGTACAGTTTTAGGTTTGTCCTTCAGTGTGGCTTGTCTCAAAATGTTATCATAATAAGAGCAATCAGAAATCCACTGTCTGCAGTAATTTACCATACCCAGGAAGGACAGTAGTTCCTTCTGGGTAGTTGGGGTGACCAGGCCCAATACAGACTGTATGCGTTGTGGACTGATTTTCCTCTCTCCCTGAGTGAGCACAAAACCTAAGTAATCAACATGCTTTTTACACCATTGCATTTTTGTTTTGGACACCTTGTGTCCACATTCACAAAGCCAGTTTAGTAATGAAACACCATCCTCTCGGCAGGCCTCCTCAGTTTGACTACAGAGCAGCAGATCATCTGCATACTGTAGCAGGACTGAACCATGGTGAGGTTGCCAGGGCCCCAATGTGGCCTGGAGACAACAGGTGCGTCAATAATCTGCACCAGGTAAGTTGTTTACCCTCAAAAGAAAAGGCAAAAAGTAATTGTGTCTGTGAATCTACAGGTATGCTGAAAAAGGCATTCTTCAAATCAATTACAGAGAAGAACGCAGCATCTGCAGGGATTGCAGAAATGAGTGAGTTTACATCTGGAACAATTGGTGCAATTGGGACAATTAACTGATTGATCGCTCTGAGATCCTGTACAAATCTTATACTGCCATCAGCTTTGGCAACAGGGTTCACAGGAGTACAGTATGGTGATACAATATGTCTGAGAATACCCTGTTGTAAGAATTGCTGTATCATGGGGCGGAGACCTTCTATCTTTTCTGGTGAGAGGGGATACTGCTTTTGATAAACAGGTTGTGAGTCGGGTTTGAGATTGGCCTTATATGGTGTGCATGAGATTAGGCCAGTGTCATATGGACCTTCTGACCAAAGAGCGGGGTTTACTTGAGCTAAGTCAGGCATTGGTGGGTATCCCATTGACTCCCATTGAAGGAGCAGTCTTTTCCAAATCACCATCATATAGGTCAGAACACAAAACACTGGTTGTTGCACCGCTGTCCACAAAAAAGGGAACTTTACTTCCATTTATAATAAGTGGCAGCAGAGGTGAATCTTTCCCTGACTGCGGGGTTGGTTCTGTCTGTCAAAGCGTCTGGAGTTCTGATAGTTATGAGTGAGTGCAGGTTTCTTTACATCAAAACACCCTGCAGCCTCTTTCTCATACAGATGTTTTTTTTTTTAAATCTATCGTACTATCAGAAGTCCAGGAAGAGACGCTTTGCTTAACAGAAACTATGACAGAAGGTAGAAGGTTGTTAATGAAGGTGGAAATGAGTAAGCTTTCTGAGTTAAGCAAAGGTAAGCTAGCGTCATCTGTCCAGCAGTCCTTAAACCTTTTCCAAAACTCAGTAACAGACTATGAAGGTTTCTGTTTACAAGCTACAGCGACAGGCAAAAAAGCACGGGTTTTAAAGACTTCCTTCATATGTGTATCAATTTCCTTCCACATATTCTCGATACCTGTCTGTGTGTTGAGGGTGTAGGCAGCGGCACTATTTTGTGCAGCAGGTGTGTGGATAGCAGGGACCTTTGTCCAATCCCATCCATTATAGTGGTCGATTACACCATCTATAATCAGCCTCATGTCTTCTTGTGTATAGCTGCGTCCTTTGCAAGCTTTGCGCAAATAAGATATACAGCCATCGGGGGTAATGGTGGGCTTGGGACAGTGTTTTACTATTATCTAAACTCTGGGTTACTGGTGCGTTAGGGATAGAGCTAGTGGACGCATTTTCTAGCAGTGGAGTTGGAGGCGATCCCATCTGGTGTGAAAGGGTTACTGCTGCTAAGAGATCTGTGTCTTTAAGCGCAGGATATATTGGAATGTAAGGGGGAGGCGAGAGGGTTTTCAAAGATTTACAGTTTCTCACTTCCTTTTTTCTGTGCTGTTGGGAACTGATATTTTTAATCCTCCATATAGAAAGGGTAATTACTGCCTTCCCGTGGGAATGGGTCCTGTCCTGCTTTCTCTGTCTACCCTGCTAAATTATCCACCCAGGGATCAATCAAATAATAATCAGAGGTAGAACTACGGGCCACGTATTCTTTACATGTCTCGGAGGGGGGTATACAGTTTTCTTACGCTGACCAGAGCCCATAGTAAAAACACAATTTCCAACAACTTTCTATGCATGCATCAGCTAACCAGTTAATTAGTTATTGACAATATCACAATATCATCTGCATAGTACTTTAACAAAACAATTGATAGTAATAATCTGTACGTTTACTCACCACTCGTACAGGGACTTGGAAATGCAGCGTATTGTGATAGGAAGCAAGAAAGTTATAAGGGTATTCAACAGACGTGCACTTACCACCCGTCAAGCTGAATACATGAAACTTATACTCTAATATCTGTTATGGCCATAACATAATAAGTAGACAATCAAATCAAGGTATAATCTACGTTATGTATAGACTCCCAGGTCTATTTTAAGTATCCCAGATACTAACGTCTTTGGAGAATTGCGCTTGGACCCCCGGTCCCTTCTCAGACGTATCTTTAAGTCCCAGACATTAAAGATGTTTGGTCACGTGTTCCCAGAACACTGACACGGATTCAGCTTCAGTGTATGACCGCAATCCCGTACGGCAAAGACAGACAATAAATTCTCTATCTTACCGTCCGGGGACGACCAACTGAATCACGGACGGAGCCCCCACTTGAAAGGATTCCTCCTCTTTCCTTTAACCCTCAATGTGATAGTCTCTTAGACGTCCGTGAGTGTAAACCTTTTGCTACAAGTAACATGCACAACACAAGCAGTAAAGATTCACACTGTTTATTGTTTGTTTAACAAAAGTATATAAAAGAAAGGATTTAGGGCGTGTATATCCCAAGTCAATAACTAATTGGACAGAACACAAAGGGGGCTAACATAACATGATTGGCTAGGAACTGCCGCAGTGGAAGGATATGCATATATGGGCAAGTTGGTACTCAAATAGGAAGGTTATTCACACGGTATAAAAAGATAACGGACAAGGACAGTAACAAAAAATGTGCTGGAACAAACAGTTCTGTAACACAAACAATTCTATGACATGTGAAGCAGAGACGAGCTTTAACCCTTTCAGTGACCAGCCTGTGAGAAAAGATGGGTGAAAATGTTATGTGGCAAGGTGGGGTATTCTGTTTCTAGAAAACATTGCGGAAGTGTTTGTTTTATCCCCTATATATGGTATTGTATGGATATATCTATATACATACCCACACACACTTAAATATATATATACAAACATATCTATATATATCTATATACACACACCACAGTGAACCCATGCACCTAATAGGGCAGATAAATACTGTGCACCTAATAGGGTAGATAATTACTGTGCACCTAATAGGGTAGAAAAATACTGTGCACCTAATAGGGTAGATAAATACTGTGTATTTGTAGGGTAAAGAAATACTGCACAGTAGATTTTTAATTATCAATGAGCTGAGTCCCAGCTCCTGTAATAGAGCAGATTCCTCTAAATGTCTGAAATGGGGCAGAGGACTCCTCTGCAGGAGGAATGTAGCCAAAGCAAGATGTAACAATATGTCTGCAGCACACTGCACAGAAAAGCTACAAACTCCAGAGACAGGTGTGTTGCCTAGAGACCATGAGAGCTGGGAGCCTCCACTGGGGGGAATAAGCTTCACCCCCCTCATACCTTATACATGTAAAGAATCCTCCCTGCGCAGCCAGGAGAGGAAAGGAGCTTTCAGTGGCCCGGGGAGCGGGGGACTGTGGAGCGGCGTCTCGTCATGCTGCAGCGGCTGGGGAGTGGAGAAAGCCCGCCGGTACAGAGCGGGAGTTAGCTCCGCCCCCTCCGCTTCGGCGCCAAATTCAAATCCGCTGTATAGTAAGCGGAAAGCGCCCATGCATCCCCCGGCCGCCTGTATGCTGCGTCCGGGGAGCGATGTGTGGCCGGGGAGCGGAAAGCCTGAGCCCGCCGAACGGAGCGAGAGTTAGCTCCGCCCCCCTGCTCCGGTCACTTTCAAATTAAAACCGCACTATCATCCGGCTGCCTGTAAGTGTGTATGCTGCGGCCGGGGAGAGTGTGTCCTTTGCTGGAATCGAACCCTAGCTCGTGGGCATCGTAACCATAGGTGTTACCACTCTGCCATGAGAGCTATGCTAATTATTACACAGATATATGATATATGTAAATGTATCACCCGGCTGCCTGTATGCTGCAGCCGGGGAGTGAAGAGCGCTGAGCCCGCTTACAGAGCGGGCTGAAGCTCCGCCCCCCACATAATGGCGCCAATTTCAAATTAGTAAGCCTTTTATGCACTCCAGCCTGTCTGACTGGAGAGTATAGGGGAGCCTGTCCATCCATGTATTAAAACACTGAAACTGAAAAATGTAAAAACATACATCAGTCTGGAGGGGGAGGGGGGGAGATTGTACTCACCGCTTCCTTCCGTCAGGCGTTTCGACCCAGCGGCCCCGACACGCGCCGCACGCAGCGGTGTCCGGCCATTTTTGATACTCACCGCTGCCATGCTGCCAGAATCTTCTGCTGGATGGAGTGGCCCCGACACGCGCCGCACGCAGCGGTGTCCGGCCAACTCAGGAGAGCTCAGTGTCTCCCTCAGCCGGGGCCCATCCCGAGCCGCACGCAGCTGCGATGGGACCCCGCCGGCAGCTCCCGCGGTGCAGACTGGCAGTGGCAGAGCTGCCAGTCTGTGAGTGTGTGAAAGAAAAATAAAATAATAAAGAAAAAAGAAAAAATTCTTCAGCTAAACCCAAGTGAACCAGCTACCTCGGGCACTAAACTAAGACTGGCTTGGAGGGGAGATAGTAGGGGAGGAGCTAGCCACAGTGTGAGAATTTTAAAGTGCCAGCTCCCAATTACTGCCTACTATTTCCCCATTGTAACTACGCTCCAGTGGCCCCTAGTGGATGAAGGAGAAATTAATCTTAGTGAGTGTGTCTGCGCGTACATGTGGTAGGGAATATAGATTGTAAGCTCAACTGGGTCAGGGACTGATGTGAATGGGCAAATATTCTCCTTAAAGCGCTGCGAAATATGTGTGTGCTATATAAATAACTGGTAATAATTGTAATTGTACTATTAATTCAAATTCCTACTTTCAACTGTAATTTTATAAATATCTTTAAAAAAATCTTTGAACTACAGTAATAACATTCTAATAGATGTTCTTACATACAGAATGGATGACAATTGTACAACATATTTTGGTTCTCTGCATATAGAAGGTATAATGTTACTATGATAATCCCACAGCAGGAGTTCCACAAGGATGATATAAATAACATTAGAGACTGTGAAAAGAAGGGCAACTAAAATGGTGCTTTACCTTCATCACAAAACTTACCAGGAAAGACTAAATGATCTTAATATGTATAGTTTGGAACTGAGAAGGGAAAGGGGGGATATGGTAGAAACCATCAAATATATCAAGGGTTTTAACAAGGTACAGGAGGGAGACATTCTTCAAAGGAAGACAAGTACTAGAACCGAAGGACATGCACTGAAACTGGAGGAAGGTAGGTTAAGATGAAATCTGAGGAAAAATGACTTCACAGTAAGGTTAGTGGATGAGTAGAATAGGCTCCCATCAAAGGTGATTGAAGCTGAGAGAATAAAGCAATTTTTAAACATGCTTGGGATAAGCCTAAGCATATCCTTACAAAGATCTATGGAACAAAAATAGCTGAAGTTGCTAAAAGTATATTTGATAAAGGGCAGACTGGATGGGCCAAGAGGATCTTATCTGCCGTCAAATTCTATGTTTCTACAGGGATGGTATTAGGATCCTGGTGCTTGGGATGTCATCAGTCAGAATACTGACAGCGGCAGCCCGGCGCTCAGAATCCCGACACCTTAGTGGTAAGTATACTATCCCTAACTCTCCCTCCTCGCAGCCTAAAACTAACCCTCCCTGCCCCCACAGCCTAACCCTATCTCTCCTTCCCCACAGCCTAACTCTAAGCTTCTAACCTTTACCTCACCCCCCCCCTCCCCCGAAGCCTCACCCTAACCCACTCCCCGCAGTCTAAACCTCACACCCACTCCTGTGGCTTACCAGTGTGAAGTCCCGCCAGACATTTGTTCGGGATATTGGAGTTCAGGATCTTGGTGCCGGTATTTCAATCCACGACTGGATCCCAGCGTTGGTGTTCCGACAGCTGGGATCCTGAACGCTGGGATCCTGGCTGGACACCGTTTCTACAGTATGTTTCCATCTTACATCTTACCTCCAGAACTTGTCCCCAGTAAAAATGTAAGTTTTTTTGTTTTTGCTCCAGTTGAAGGCAGCATCCACGCGTTTGACATCTGGCGGCAGTCCAAGACTAGTCAACTTCTTTGGGTATCCCCTTTCCAGTGCACTTGAAGAGTAAACCCAGTATTCATCACCTGTAAGGCAAATAGAAACTTAATGAACTATGCAAATGTGTACACTCTACTGAGAATGCATCAGGACAGACAGAGCCGGCCATAGGCATAGGCAAACTAGGCAATTGCCTAGGGCATTTGATATGCCTAGGGGCATCAGCAGCTTCTGCTGATTAAAATGATATGCGGCATGCCTATATTCTGTATGTAGCATTTCATATACAGATACAGCCACAGTCTCACACAGAATATAGGCATGCTGCATATCATTTTAATCAGCAGAAGCTGCTTGTGCATCCTAGCCACATAACAATGCAAATAAGATGCATTTTTATAAAAAAAGGTGCCCGACCTTAGTATTGAGGCAAGATTTCACAGTGTTAGTGGCAGTGTGAGTGCTGTGTGCATGTGAGTGGGTTGGTTGTGCAGTAGTGTTCGGAATATGTGTAAGGAACATTATGTGCGTCATGTAAAAATGCATTAATAATGTGCAACATATGTGTAAAGGGGCACTATGTGTGTCATTATGTGTATAAGAGCATTAATAATGTGCGGCATATGTGTAACAGGGTACTACTGTATGTGTGTCATTATGTGTATAGGGGCACTAATAATGTGCAGCAAATGTGTAGGGGGTACTATGTGTGTCATTATGTGTATAAGGGCATTAATAATGTGCGGCATATGTGTAAGGGACATTATGTGTAAAAGGTCATTAATAAAGGTTGTCATAATGTGTAAGGCACATTATGTTTATAAGGACATTAATGTGTCTCATATGTGTAAGGGGCATTACTGTGTGGAATTGTGTATAAATGCATTACTAATGTGTGACATTATGTGTTTAAGGTGCTCTACTATGTGGCATTGCGTATGGAAAGGGCGCTACTGTGTCATCTAATGTGAATAAAGAGCAATAGGGTGTGGTGTAATGTGAATAAGGAGCAATTCAGTGTGATGTAATGTGAATAAGGGGTTCTACTGTGAGGAGTAACGTTTATAAGGTAAAGTGATACTACTGTGGGATGTAATATGAATTATGGACACTATCGCATGATAAAATGTGAATAAAGTTGCAGTACTGTGTGGCGTAATTGGAATTGGGGTTACTATTGTGTGGCCATGCCCCTTGCCAGCAAAAACACACCCCTTTTTGGGCTGTGCATCAAATGTGCGAACTGTTCCTATTTAAAATATAGGGGGTACAAACACCAAAATAAGGACTGCTATGGGTGAGGGGTGATGGTGCTGGGAAAGAGTGCAAGGTCAGAGGCAGAAGCGGTGGTGCTAGGGGGCACCAGCCAAAATCTTGCCTAGGGCATCATATTGGTTATGGCCGGCTCTGAGGACAGAGGCCAGTCAGAAACATAACTTAGTTACCATAGACACATAAACATGGGCATCATTAAGAACTAGCCATATATACATCAGGGGGAATGTAATTGGATGTGAGAATCAAAAAGTGAGAGATTTCTGGAGAGTACTCCTGTGGTTTTTTTTAAGTGGCAATCATTTACATGGCAAAACCAAGTTGATTTTGCCATGTAAATGATTCTGCTTCTCACACCCAGAGCTTAAAGTGGTCCTGGAGAGGTGGTGGAACTCATTTACCCTGCCGACAGTTTTTTGGAAAGTGATATATTTCTCCTTATTTTGGGGTCTGTTCAGCTGCAGCCACTGCCGTCCGCATGCCCCCCCTTCCCCCTCCCCATCATGCTATTGCCGCTGCAGCCGTCCGCACCCCACTGGTATGTTATTGCTGGACCCCGCAGATTGCTGCAGCAGCAGCCGTCCACACTGCCCACCCAGCTCATGTTATTGCCGGGTCCTCCTGCGGAGTGTAGAAATTGTGACATTTAAAGGATAATGAATATCTGCTTGATCTTTTTCATAATTGTACAACAGTCTCTTGTCCAGGATGCTAACATTTCTGGCTAAGGCTCTGTTTCTCCACAAGGTTTTTGTTTATGGCACAGATAATTATCTCTGGGATTTGATGTTTATATTTTGTAAAAACGTATACCATATATTATTACACCATTCGTAAGCAATTTAATCAGCCCTTTTCTTAGGGGCAAATGATTGACCTCTGAAAATGCAAATTTGTTTTCACCTAATGCAGCAGTTCACACACTTTTTGAATGAAGCATGTCATGTGTGGTGTTAGTAATAAATTCCAGAAAAGAGGTTCGCATCTCAGGAGAAACGTTTCGCCCATCATCACAGAACTTACACAGAGCATGTGAATTGTACATGCTAAATTTGATTTCATATTTTAATGTTTGATAATTCTTTATCAAATAGTATGTCCTTTTACTGTATTATTTGGCTCTATTTAATGGTGACTGAGACAAAAGGGGAGATGTATCAAGTTTTGGAAAAGTGTAGATGTGGACAAATGGAAAAAAATGCCCATACAAGCAAACAGCCTTTACTGAGTTTATAGAATGTACTTGATAAATGCTAGCTAGAGGACCTCTCCACTTGTCTTCTCCACTCTTTAGAAGGCTTGATACATCTCCCCCAAAAAGCTTATTGTGACAATAAAAAATTATTTCAGCAATTTACTTTTTTTCTTTTTTTTGTATTAAGGATTACTTATTGTTCTGGGGGTCCTGTTCAGCTCTAGTGAGCACACACTGCAGCACAGAGCATGTATGGTACATAAAGCTTCATTAATTGGAAATTTAATTTTAGCATTATCTTCATATAGCATTTATGTTAAAGTAAAAGTAACTTAGACGAGCTGTCCTATCAGCACCACAGTTACACCAACAATGAAACAATGATATAATGTGTGTCTGCACCTACTTCGTCAACCTTGTCTGTCCCCTGTTTTTTTAATGGCCTGATTCTAAGTTGGATACAATGTCAATGATGGACACTGGAAATTTTTTCTTCTGCGCATATGTCTAAGTCACTCGTGTGCGTGGGTCTTGTGGGCATGTAGATGCTGCATCCTATAGATGTGTTACGCATCTCGTAGACTATTACATTTCCCCCTAAGCATTTTATCACACTGCGCAACAAATTCAATATGAAAACAAAATCTAGCAAATGCAGCAGTAAATGATCTGGACAATACCGTTATTTTTTACAAATTGAATTGACCTCTTATTCTATAAAACTGAGGGTGTAAATGTAGTAGGGTGCAAGAAGCCGCAGGTGTGGGAGTTTGTGCGAGAATGCCAGTACTTTTAAAGCGGCAATCATTTACGATGCTTGTTTTGCCTTGTCCTATTACATTTACCCCAAAGTGCTAAATATACAGAACCTGGATGTAAAGTGTCTGAAAAAGAATCTCTACAGAGTAGTTAATTGATTCAATAGTTAGGCTAGAACAGAGGTTCCCAAACTGTGTGCCGTGGCTCCCTGGGGTGCCTCGGGACACTTGCAGGGGTGCCCTGGGTTGGTGGTCCAGGACCAATTCAAATTATTCATGGTCAATATAATAGGCAAAACCAGTGCTGGTGGCTGCCAGTCATAAAATATGTGGCCAAACAGAAGCAAATCTTGTCCCTCACCACACAACTGACCCTAAGGATGACATAAACGCGATCTACTTAATGTAATATTTCTTTCTAAATTTCTCAATAAGAAATTTTTGGTCTAGGGGTGCCGTGAAAAAAATTCTTATATTCTAGGGTGCCGTGATTCAAAAAAGTTTGGAAACCACTGGACTAGAAGGTAAGATTGATGGAAATTTGCCACAGTTTGTGGTGACTTGGAATTCATTCTTTATTACACCCCTCCCCCCAGAAAGTCAGAGGGATTATACATTTTAGAAGTTATGTAAATTAGGGTTATATTATATAAATGGATAAATGGTAATACAATATGGACAGAGGCAGAACTCTGGTAGGCAACGGAGTCATCTGCCGCCGGGCTCCTGATCTGAAGGGGGGCACCTATCCTCCCATTGTGTGACACCATTGAATTAAGTTAATTGATAGCTGTTGCTGTCTTTTCAGTGGCCGACTTCCTCACTGGTCCCTGCACTTTACAAATCACACCCACTTTATTATACTGAATATACTCATTTTACAAGTGTCATACCCAGGATTAGAAACCACATCCTATTACACTGGAAGCAGACACCTTACCGATGAAGATGTTTGCTCCTGTATAGGAAATATGAGAATTTTAACTATATGAAGATACTTCTCTGACAATTACACGTAACTTCATATAGTTAGAATTCTCATGCTTCCTCTACAGGAGTAAATAGCTCCATCAGTAAAGTGTCTGCTGTCAGTGTAACAGGTCATGGGTTCTAATTCTGGGTATGACTGCTAAGAAATGTGTGATTTAAAATAAAAGACAATTAAATGTATAAATACAGTATATAATTTTTTTTCAGAACACTCCATACACACACACACACACACACACACGCGCGCACATACATACATACATACATACATACATACATACATATATTTATCTTAATATAGGAAATATGGGGGCACCAATATTTATCTTGCCTCCGGGCGACTGTGACAAATTTCGCCACTGTATATGGACTACAAAAAAAGAACAATCCTATTAAGATAATGATGTACGTCGCAAAAATCAAAACAATATGTGTCATCTGTACAAAGGGAAATAGACCAAATGGAATTCTGGTTAGAGACATGGGGGGGGGGGGTAATTCCGAGTTGATCGTAGCTGTGCTAAATTTAGCACAGCTACGATCAGGCACTCAGACATGCGGGCGGGGGACGCCTAGCACAGGGCTAGTCCGCCCCGCATGTCGGTGCCGGCCACCCCCCCCCCCACACGCAGAAGTGCAAAAGCATCGCACAGCGGCCAGTGCAGCTCCTGCGGCTGGCCGGGAGAACCTCTCCGGCTCCCCGAGTCACAGCGGCTGTGTGTGATGTCGCGCAGCTGCTGCGGCCCACCCCCCACACGGTCCAGCCACGCCTGCGTTGGCCGGACCGCGCCCTCAAAACGGCGGCCAAACTCCGCCGTGCCGCCCCCTCCCGCCCTGCGACCGCCTCTGCCTGTCAATCAGGCAGAGGTGATCGCTAGGGAACGATGGCCTTTGGCCATCCGGCATGCGCCGGCGCACTGCGGTACCGGCGCATGCGCAAGTTCCGACCCGATCGCAGCACTGCGATAAACTGCAGCGAGAGATCAGGTCAGAATGACCCCCAGGGTCCATATGGAGCCAAACATCATCTAGCCTAAGTAGGACATTGTCATGTGAAACCTGTATGGAGAAGGATATAGGTACTGTACATTTTGTAGATCATATACTTAGCATATGTTCTGGAAAGACGAAAGCTATGAAAGCACCTTTCAAGGGTGAATGTATTATGGATGAGGCGGTGTTAAGGTGCCATCTAGTGGTTATCGTAATAATGAATTGAAGGCTTTGACAGACTAGGATGTAAGGATAACATAGGATGGAAACAAAGTGACTGCATTTTGGAAACTATGCTTTTGGTCCATGTTAGAAAACCATGTATGGCATCTTTCTCTGAAAAAAGCAAATGGTGTAATAATTTGTAATGGACATAGGGCCTAATTTAGACTTGCACGGCTATGATCAGTAACTAAGACATGCCGGGGGGATGCCCAGCACAGGGCTAGTCTGCCTCTGCCCCGCCGCACAAGTACAAAAGCATCGCACAGCGGCAATGCTTTTGTACTTGAAGAGTAGCTCCCTACCAGCACAGCTCCTGCACGCTGGCAGGGAGCTAGTCATCGCTGTCTGGGTCGCAGTGGCTGCATGTGACATCATGCAGCCACCGTGCCCCCCCCCGCATGGCCGGACTGAGCCCCTAAAACACCGGCCAAACTCCGCTGGCCCGTCCAGCGACTGCCTCTGCCTGCGCAGTTCAGACCTGATCGGCTGCTGTGCGAAAATGCACAGCAGCGATCAGGTCTGAATTAGGCCTAAAATGTAGTGGAAATCAACTTCTATTACAGTATTATATAATAACTAATTGGATCTATTGTGATTGACGGTAATGTTATGTTACATGATTCAATTTGATACATACTGAACAGTATACTGTATTAAAAAAATGAAAAATACCAGTGTAACAGAAAAATACACATGTACTGTAATGGGCAGTCTTGGCATCCTATTGCTTTCATAATTTTAAACATGAAAGAATCGAAAACAAATGTATTGGTTCTACAGTGGCGACAGGCTGGAATTCAGCTATACCTAGAAAAAAAAAAAAAAAAAGTACTGTATGTTGAATTTATTGAAGGTGGGGTGTCTCTAAAGATCGTGAAATGCGCTAGAGCAGCGGTGGCCAACTTGCAGCTCTCGAGCCGCATGCGGCTCTTTCATCCGCCGCATGCGGCTCGATCAGCTCCCGGCCACCACTGCCCGACACAGCCCGGCACACACGTCTCTCCAGCGGTGGTGTCTCTCTTCAATTTGGCGCCGGCCCGTGAGCCAATCAGAGCTCGCGGGCCGGTAGCTAATGCTTCTGATTGGCTGCCGGACCGTGAGCTTTGATTGGCTCACGGACCGACGCCTAACTGAAGAGAGACACCGCCGCTGGAGCCTGAATGGCAGGAGATGCGCACGCTGTGCTCTCCTCCACTCATACACAGCAGCAGCGCAGTGAGCAGCACTTGGGGGGGGGGGGGCGAGCACTGTGGAGACATGTGTATCTGTGATCAGACAATTTCATTTGTGTTTAAATACACATGAAAGATATGTTCATTATAATAACAGACAGTAGCAAATTTACTGCTAGGCAATGCAAGCAGCTGATTAGGGCCAGATGGGCCCCCTGGGACATGCTGGGCCCTGAGCAGCCGCTTGTGTTACCTATCGGTATAGCCGCTACAGTCTGTTATTATGGATGACATTTTTGCTTGCACTGGTGTCGTTATTATTGTTGTTTCCTCTGTCTCCTCTCCTACACTGTGTTGTGCTGTGAGTGACCCATCACATCACATGCACAGAGGGTCTAATTCAGTGATTTTCAACCTATTTTTACTCGCGGCCCACCGAACAATATTTTAAAATTGCCAAGGCGCACAATCCGTTCCCCACAGAAAAAAACAAAAAACACACATTAGCCCTCATGGTAAAAAAAAATCCACAAATACATTGGCCTACACAGAAAAAACAATCGCATTGCTCCCCACATAAATCCTATTGCTCCCCACATGAATTATTCACTTTGTTCCCCCCATAAATCCAATTGTTCCCCACAGGAGAAAAAAATAACAAATATTAGCCCATAGCAGTCAGTTGTTCTCCACCCTGTCCCTCAGTGGCGGGGATTGTTCATAGTGGAGTGCTGCGAATACTGAGCAGCGGGCGTTCGGGCAGATGTGGATGTGGGTGGACAAGGAAAGCTGTGTATGCAGGCAGGAACTGGAAGATGTGTATGCAGGCGGGTGGGCTGGCTGGGTGGTGAGACGCGGCGGCCGTGACCTATGATATCACCGCCGCGTCTTTAAGGCATACGTTACGGCCGGAGCACGACTGATCCTCTAAAAAGAGCCCGGGCCAACAGTTCACTCTGAAGGTGCAGGAAGCTGCTCTGGCTCAGCGGCACACCTTGCAACTGGTCGCGGCACACTAGTGTGCCACGGCACACTGGTTGAAAAAGCCTGGTTTAATTCATACTTGTATGCAAATTAAATTGCAATTGTGATTTTCTAGGTTATGAAACTGCTAATGTTAGTAAGTGAAACTGTCATCCTGAAATGAAAAGAGACACCCCCCGGAGTCATCGCAAGTTCATTCGGAATTGCGTACACATTCGCAGCCTAAACGCAAAATGAGGAATATCATGGCTAAAGGGTGGTCTAAGGTTACGCAGCCTGGACACAGCAGTAGTGACTTAGACACCATGTTATGTATGAGCTCGCTGCCAACGGCAGATACACGCCCTGAAAATGGCAATGACACACCTGCATTTTTCCTACCGCTTCCTGTTAACACTTTCAATTGGTCAATTCCTGTCAATCACTTTTCCATGAAATCCTCATTGTGAGCAAGATCGCAGAGGCACCATTTGCACGTGCAGTCTGCCAATAATCGCTCCATAAACAGCCATTGTGTGCAAACATGATTTATGCCAGAGAGAGGAGCCAAGAAGATAAAAGAGGGTGAGGTGTACCACCGCCCAGAGGATAGAAGATTACAGGTGAGTTGCACCTGACAGTGCCTTTACTGTTTACAGCAGTGGGGGATGGGGGGTGGCCGGCATAGTGGGAATGGGAGGGGGGAGTATCTTTATGTCTCAATCCGGTCTATATCTCTCTTGTTTTGTGATTTACCTCTGCCTATCAGTCCTATCAGTCCCAAAAGTGTCCTGCTTGCTGGGTTTAGCCCCACTTACCAGTTCAAGTATTGTAGATCCTGTTTTGCTGAGTCCATTATCTGAAAGATCTGCTCAGTTTACAAGCTGCAGTCTGTGTTGCTAGTTGCTGAATCTTCTGATTAGTCACCTGTGTGAGTTCTCCTGTGGGAGTAATCTGTAGAGTTCTGAATTCAGCAGTGAAATCTGCCCATGCTGTCCCCACTTATCGAACCCAGCATGGCGTGCTAATTCCAGTTCCAGCTCTCCACAGTGCTCTTCTCATGCTCCACTTCCCCATCATAGGGGCTTCTTCCTCCATGCCAGAGTTCCTGCCAAAATTCAGACATGGGCGCCACCATGATACTTACGATCAGCTGCGATGTGCTATGCTTTTGCATTTCTGCTGGCTGGCGGGGGAGGGGGGGGGGGGGGGGGGGCACTGACATGTGGGGCGGACTAGTCCTGTGCTGGGCATCCCTCCGCATGTCTGAGTGACTGATCGTAGCTGTACTAAATTTAGCACAGCTACGATCAACTCGGAATGACCCCCTTAGAGACTGCACAGTAGCACTCTCTGGCTTAAATAGTAAGAAGAGCTCATAGGAAGGATGCTCTTAAACTGAAGGAGATGAGAAAGAAATCATTATATGGATGTGTTTCAGTGATAAGTTACTATCTGCTGTTAGCGCGAGCATTGGGTGAGAACAATGAAAATATTTGAAGTTAAAGCACATTTTATATTAAGCAGATGACAATGTTTGGAAAAAGACCACATAATTAGAAATGAGAAATTTTCTTGTACAAATAATATCCAGCCTTGTGGTTGAAAACATCTTCAATGAAAGAGACTGACCAATGTTGACAAACCAGTCAGTCAACTAAAAGAGGCGTACAAAAAATAGTACCAAAAAGGCCAATATAGAATGGAGAGCAAATTGTATTATCATGGTTTGGATATGGTAGCCAAAAGAGCAATTTAAAGGGGGGGGGGGGGGGGGGTGCCATTCCTGACAGTGAATGGAATGGCACTCTTTATTCATTCACTAACCTACAATTAAGTCATCCCAGTGGTAAGCACTTCTTCCCTAATAGACCTAATACATTTCTCATTGTGTATTAGTTACTGGCTGGTCATTACTGTGGTCCCCTAACACTTGTACAGTGCAGGTATGCGGTTAGCATACTGCTCATTGGGATCCTGCCTGTCACAATACCGATGCCGGGATCCTAACAGGGGCACCATACTGGCATCGGTATACCGGCGAGGTGGGTGATTCCCCCTCTATGGGTGTCCACGACACCCATAGAGGGAGTGGCCGAGCCCACAAGGTGCTTCTTTGCGCTCGCCACTCTGCCGGCATTCTACCGCTCGGGATGCAGATGTCGGGATAATGACTGTGCAGCGGTATTACATATCGAACCCACAGTGCATTAATGTGGTATATACAGTATAGACAGGGTCACCATCATGTGTTTAATTATTATGCATATATTGCATTATACTGCACTCCTAGGACTATGGTGTGGTCACTACAATGCATTGCTGTTATCAATGTAGTACAATTTCAGTATTTACTGTATATATTTATAAAAGGGCCCAGTTCATGCAAATGCCAATGAGTAGCCAAGCCTCTAGGTTGGCTGGCAGGGACGTAGCCAGAACTTTGTGGGCCACATAGCAACATTTTGAAGGTGCCCCTGTCCCAATGCTTCTAGAGAGACACCTCTATGCAGCAGTTGTTCATGTAATGCCCCATAATAGTGCCCTAGTTCTTTTCCTAAACCATAGTAATACCTTAGTAAATGTTACGCCACTTTACAATGTCCCCCAGTTCATATTATGCTACACTATCAGTGACAAATTAAACCCTGTGGAAGTCCCTAGTCAGTCGAAATCTCAGAGCACCCCTCGCAAATTATTTCTTAATACATTTTTAATTTTACCAACTAACAGTCTACGATCTGGAAACTGTAATGTAAATCTGATGTCTATGGTTTATGTACTTTTAGTTGTTAATGAATACATTACATTAATACAGTATTTTCTCTTTTCACTTTAATGTAAAGTTTTCATTTCTTTGAGTTGATTAATTTTTTTTCTATCTTTTGGATACAATTTAAGAGTTTTATTGTAATTTTCTTCCAAGGTCAAATCAATATCATTTTGATCTGTTATCGTGGGGCCCATAGGCCGGAGCCTACTCTGCCTCCTATTTGGTAATCAGGCACTGCACACTATAGTGCTTTCACTTCATATTGTGCCACATTACAGTGCTCCAATTCATATTACAGTATGTAACATTATAATGTCCTCCAGTTCATATTATGCCACATTATAATGAGCAGGTTAAAAAAATGGCAGACTAGATGGGCCAAGTGGTTCTTATCTGCCATCAAATTCTATGTTTCTAACTGTAGACAGCAATAAATTAAAAAAAAAATAGCAAAAATGACAAAAAGGGGGCACAATGGGGGCCAGCTTAAACCTGCATGGGCCCACCCTCCACTGACACTGGGGATTTTCCTAGCTCTCTGGCAGCCCAGTCCAACACTCATTAAGGCAATAAAACTGTATTGGTACTTAGGGGGAGATTCAGAGATGGACGCAGCTGCACTTCTGGATGCAGCGGCAACATCCATCTGGTATGCGCACTGGCCGCAGTGCATTTGCGCAACCCTTCTCTTGGAAGGATGCAGCTACACCTAGATTGATAGCGGTGGGCGTCCGAGGGGCAGCGTTTCACATTGCGGGGGTGTGGCATCAAAACGGGGGCGCATTGCAAGCATGATGTCACACACAGTCACTCTGATTTAAAAATAAGGCGCCGGACCATCTGCCAGCAAAGTCAGGCTGCTCAGGCAGGGGTCGGCCTTAAACCGATGCGTGAGGTGGCGCCACACATGCTGGGTGGCCTTGCACTGTGCTGAGCTGCCCCCAGCATGTGAGGAGATGGATGCAGAACTTGCTGTGGGAAGCAACATCTGCATCCATCTCCGAATAACCCCCTCACTACTTTTAGAGTAGTATTATCCCAGAGAGGAAAGTCCACCTGATTATGGGTAAACTATCATGCATATTCCTGGTGTCTTATACTGTCTGAAACCTTAATTTCCCCAAGCAGGCTGCTTTGAATCAAATGAATGAATCATACCTTGGGCATTTTGAAATAAATCTGAATTCATGGCACATGTGGAAAGCATTAAACTTGTATCCAACAGCGTCCATCCAACAGACTTGTGGTTTTGTTTTCATTTTTTGCACACTCAACATTTTACAAAAATAAAATCATTATACCACTAACATTTACTTTTCACAGAGTATGCAGTACAGTAACAACAACTCTTCTGTTCCAAAAAATAACATGATTTCAAGCATATCCAATGAGAAATAAGAGCAACTGGAGAACAAATTGACTAAAGGAACAATTTAATAATGTCCTAAAGGCTTTCCCGTCTCCTACATACTTGCGCAGCGGAAGCCATGCCTCCAATCCGATAGCTCCCACTGTTAGAGCAACAGGATAGACCATATGCTAGCTGTAGAGGAGGAGAACTCACCAGAAATGTGTAAGTATGCAGCCAAGGGGTGGGGTAGGCCAGAGCAGGGCGGAGCGGGACAGAGCAGCAGACACGGAGGAGGGTGGGGAGGGATAAAGCAGGGGAAGGGATGGGATGCAGCAGCGGGCAGACTTAGGTTAGATTGCATCTGCAGAGTTCTTTTTACAAGTACACCATGTACAGATGTGTCCTTGTTCATTGTGCAGTTTTTTGCTTGCCGTATGCATAAGCATCGCAGCAGCTACTGCATGCCCCTTGCGATAAATAGTTTTGGTATGCGTATACACCATTCATTCCTATCTATGCGGTGCATATACACGTGCCCGTGCACAGTAGAAGACACACTATTGCTGCAAAAACAACTTAAAATTAGCCTAGACACATTTGTAACATAATAAATTTAGTGATGTGCACCGGACATTTTTTCTGGTTTTGTGTTTTGGTTTTGGATTCGGTTCCACAGCCGTGTTTTGGATTCGGACGCGTTTTGGCAAAACCTCACCGAAATTTTTTTGTCGGATTCGGGTGTGTTTTGGATTCTGGTGTTTTTTACAAAAAACCCTAAAAAACAGCTTAAATCATAGAATTTGGGGGTCATTTTGATCCCATAGTATTATTAACATCAATAACCATAATTTTCACTCATTTCCAGTTTATTCTGAATACCTCACACCTCACAATATTATTTTTAGTCCTAAAATTTGCACCGAGGTCGCTGGATGGCTAAGCTAAGCGACACAAGTGGCCGACACAAACACCTGGCCCATCTAGGAGTGGCACTGCAGTGTCAGGCAGGATGGCACTTCAAAAAATTGTCCCCAAACAGCACATGATGCAAAGAAAAATTAAAGAAAAAAGATGGAATTGTCCTTGGGCCCTCCCACCCACCCTTATGTTGTATAAACAGGACATGCACACTTTAACGAACCCATCATTTCAGCGACAGGGTCTGCCACACGACTGTGACTGAAATGACTGGTTGGTTTGGGCCCCCACCAAAAAAAGAAGCAATCAATCTCTCCTTGCACAAACTGGCTCTACAGAGGCAAGATGTCCACCTCATCATCATCATCCTCCGATTCCTCACCCCTTTCACTGTGTACATCCCCCTCCTCACAGATTATTAATTCGTCCCCACTGGAATCCACCATCTCAGGTCCCTGTGTACTTTGTGGAGGCAATTGCTGCTGGTGAATGTCTCCACGGAGGAATTGATTATAATTCATTTTGATGAACATCATCTTCTCCACATTTTCTGGAAGTAACCTCGTACGCCGATTGCTGACAAGGTGAGCGGCTGCACTAAACACTCTTTCGGAGTACACACTGGAGGGAGGGCAACTTAGGTAGAATAAAGCCAGTTTGTGCAAGGGCCTCCAAATTGCCCCTTTTTCCTGCCAGTATACGTACGGACTGTCTGACGTGCCTACTTGGATGCGGTCACTCATATAATCCTCCACCATTCTTTCAATGGTGAGAGAATCATATGAAGTGACAGTAGACGACATGTCAGTAATCGTTGGCAGGTCCTTCAGTCTGGACCAGATGTCAGCACTCGCTCCAGACTGCCCTGCATCACCGCCAGCGGGTGGGCTCGGAATTCTTAGCCTTTTCCTCGCACCCCCAGTTGCGGGAGAATGTGAAGGAGGAGATGTTGACAGGTCACGTTCTGCTTGACTTGAAAATTTTCTCACCAGCAGGTCTTTGAACCTCTGCAGACTTGTGTCTGCCGGAAAGAGAGATACAACGTAGGTTTTAAATCTAGGATCGAGCACGGTGGCCAAAATGTAGTGCTCTGATTTCAACAGATTGACCACCCGTGAATCCTGGTTAAGCGAATTAAGGGCTCCATCCACAAGTCCCACATGCCTAGCGGAATCGCTCTGTTTTAGCTCCTCCTTTTATCAAATAAGGTTAGTGATAAAAAATAATATAAAAAATAAAATAAAATAAAAATAAGGGGCAGACTAGATGGGCCAAGTGGTTCTTATCTGCCGACAAATTCTATGTTTCTAATGTCTCCAGCTTCTTCTGCAAAAGCCTGATGAGGGGAATGACCTGACTCAGGCTGGCAGTGTCTGAACTGACTTCACAAGTTCAAAGGGTTGCAGAACCTTGCACAACGTTGAAATCATTCTCCACTGCGCTTGAGTCAGGTGCATTCCCCCTCCTTTGCCTATATCGTGGCCAGATGTATAGGCTTGACTGGCCTTTTGCTGCTCCTCCATCCTCTGAAGCATATAGAGGGTTGAATTCCACCTCGTTACCACCTCTTGCTTCAGATGATGGCAGGGCAGGTTCAGGACTGTTTGGTGGTGCTCCAGTCTTCTGTACGCGGTGGATGAATGCCGAAAGTGGCCCGCAATTCTTCGGGCCACCGACAGCATCTCTTGCACGCCCCTATCGTTTTTTAAATAATTCTGCACCACCAAATTCAATGTATGTGCAAAACATGGGACGTGCTGGAATTTGCCCAGATGTAATGCACGCACAATATTGCTGGCGTTGTCCGATGTCACAAATCCCCAGGAGAGTCCAATTGGGGTAAGCCATTCTGCGATGATCTTCCTCAGTTTCCGTAAGAGGTTGTCAGCTGTGTGCCTCTTCTGGAAAGCGGTGATACCAAGCGTAGCCTGCCTAGGAACGAGTTGGCGTTTGCGAGATGCTGCTACTGGTGCCGCCGCTGCTGTTCTTGCTGCGGGAGGCAATACATCTACCCAGTGGGCTGTCACAGTCATATAGTCCTGAGTCTGCTCTGCTCCACTTGTCCACATGTCCGTGGTTAAGTGGACATTGGGTACAACTGCATTTTTTAGGACACTGGTGACTCTCTTTTTCTGAGGTCTGTGTACATTTTCGGTATCGCCTGACTAGAGAAATGGAACCTAGATGGTATTTGGTACCGGGGACACAGTACCTAAATCAAGTCTCTAGTTGCCTCTGAATTAACGGTGGATACCGGAACCACGTTTCTCACCGCCCAGGCTGCCAAGGCCTGAGTTATCTGCTTTGCAGCAGGATGACTGCTGTGATATTTCATCTTCCTCGCAAAGGACTGTTGGACAGTCAATTGCTTACTGGAAGTAGTACAAGTGGTCTTCCGACTTCCCCTCTGGGATGACGATCGACTCCCAGCAGCTACAACAGCAGCACCAGCAGCAGTAGGCGTTACACTCAAGGATGCATCGGAGGAATCCCAGGCAGGAGAGGACTCGTCAGACTTGCCAGTGACATGGCCTGCAGGACCATTGGCTTTCCTGGGTAAGGAGGAAATTGATACTGAGGGAGTTGGTGGTGTGGTTTGAAGGAGCTTGGTTACAAGAGGAAGGGCTTTAGTGGTCAGTGGACTGCTTCCGCTGTCACCCAAAGTTTTTGAACTTGTCACTGACTTATGATGAATGCGCTGCAGGTGACGTATAAGGGAGGATGTTCCGAGGTGGTTAACGTCATTACCCCTACTTATTACAGCTTGACAAAGGCAACACATGGCTTGACACCTGTTGTCCGCATTTGCGTTGAAATAATTCCACACCGAAGAACTGATTTTTTTTTTTGTATTCTGACCAGGCATGTCAATGGCCATATTCGTCCCACGGACAACAGGTGTCTCCCCGGGTGCCTGACTTAAACAAACCACCTCACCATCAGAATCCTCCTTGTCAATTTCCTCCCCAGCGCCAGCAACACCCATATCCTCATCCTGGTGTACTTCAACAGTGACATCTTCAATTTGACTATCAGGAACTGGACTGCGGGTGCTCCTTCCAGCACTTGCAGGGGGCGTGCAAATGGTGGAAGGCGCAAGCTCTTCCCGTCCAGTGTTGGGAAGGTCAGGCATCGCAACCGACACAATTGGACTCTCCTTGGGGATTTGTGATTTAGAAGAACGCACAGTTCTTTGCTGTGTTTTTGCCAGCTTAAGTCTTTTAATTTTTCTAGCGAGAGGATGAGTGCTTCCATCCTCATGTGAATCTGAACCACTAGCCATGAACATAGGCCAGGGCCTCAGCCGTTCCTTGCCACTCCGTGTCGTAAATGGCATATTGGCAAGTTTACGCTTCTCATCAGATGCTTTCAATTTTGATTTTTGGGTCATTTTACTGAACTTTTGTTTTTTGGATTTTACATGCTCTCTACTATGACATTGGGCATCGGCCTTGGCAGACGATGTTGATGGCATTTCATCATCTCGGCCATGACTAGTGGCAGCAGCTTCAGCACGAGGTGGAAGTGGATCTTGATCTTTCCCTATTTTAACCTCCACATTTTTGTTCTCCATTTTTTAATGTGTGGAATTATATGCCAGTATCAATAGCAATGGCCTACTACTATATATACTGCGCACAACTGAAATGCACCACAGGTATGGATGGATAGTATACTTGACGACACAGAGGTAGGTACAGCAGTGGCCTTCCGTACCGTACTGCTATATATAGTAGTACTGCTATATATAGTATACTGGTGGTCACTGTGTCAGCAAACTGCAAAACTAAAATGCACCACAGGTATAGAATGTAGATGGATAGTATACTTAATGACGACACAGAGGTAGGTACAGCAGTGGCCTTCCGTACCGTACTGCTATATATAGTATACTGGTGGTCACTGTGCCAGCAAACTGCAAAACTAAAATGCACCACAGGTATAGAATGTAGATGGATAGTATACTTAATGACGACACAGAGGTAGGTACAGCAGTGGCCTTCCGTACCGTACTGCTATATATAGTATACTGGTGGTCACTGTGTCAGCAAACTGCAAAACTAAAATGCACCACAGGTATAGAATGTAGATGGATAGTATACTTAATGATGACACAGAGGTAGGTACAGCAGTGGCCTTCCGTACCGTACTGCTATATATACTGGTGGTCACTGTGTCAGCAAACTGCACAACTGAAATGCACCACAGGTATAGAATGTAGATGGATAGTATACTTAATGACGACACAGAGGTAGGTACAGCAGTGGCCTACTGTACCGTAATGCTATATATTATATACTGGTGGTCACTGGTCAGCAAAACTCTGCACTGTACTCCTCCTATATAATATTATACTGGTGGTCCCCAGTCCCCACAATAAAGCAGCACACTGAGCACAGATATGGAGTGTTTTTCAGGCAGATAACGTATACTGGTGGTCACTGTCAGCAAAACTCTGCACTGTACTCCTGCTATATAATACAGCTGCTCCCCAGTCCCCACAATTAAGCAGTGTGAGCACAGATATATGCAGCACACTGAGCACAGATATGGAGCGTTTTTTTCAGGCAGAGAACGGATAACTGGTGGTCACTGATCAGCAAAACTCTGCACTGTACTCCTCCTATATTATATAGCTGCTCCCCAGCCCTCCCCACAATTAAGCAATAATGCACAATCAAGTTCAACAATAACATAGAAACATAGAATTTGTCGGCAGGTAAGAACCACTTGGCCCATCTAGTCTACCCCTTTTTTTTTTTTTTATATTATTTTCATCTCTAACCTTATTTGATCCTTATTTCTTTGTAAGGATATCCTTATGTCTATCCCATGCATGTTTAAATTGCTCTACTGTCTTAGCCTCTACCACCTCTGATGGGAGGCTATTCCACTTGTCCACTACCCTTTCTGTGAAATAATTTTTCCGCAAATTTCCCCTGAACCCCCCCCCCCCCCCCCCTCCAGTTTCAGTGCATGTCCTCGTGTCCTATTGCTTCTCTTCATTTGGAGAATGTTTCCCTCCTGGACTTTGTTAAAACCCTTGATATATTTGAAAGTTTCTATCATGTCCCCCCTTTCCCTTCTCTGCTCCAAACTATGCATATTGAGATTTCTTAGTCTTTCTGGGCATGTTTTGTGATGTAGGCCATGCACCATTTTAGTTGCCCTCCTTTGTACAGTTTCTAATGTATTAATATCCTTTTGAAGATATGGCCTCCTGAACTGAATACAGTATTCTAGATGAGGCCGTACCAATGACCTATACAGTGGCATTATTACTTCTTTCTGCTGGTGATTCCTCTCCCAATGCAGCCAAGCATCTGACTAGCCTTCCTCATTGCCTTGTTACATTGCTTACCTGCCTTTAAGTCATCTGAAATAGTGACTCCTAGATCCCTTTCCTCCTCAGTAGTTTCCAGTATAGTGCCATTAATACTGTATTTAGCTTTAGGATTTTTGAGACCCAAGTGCATGATTTTGCATTTTTTGGCATTAAACTGTAATTGCCAGATTCTTGACCATTCCTCTAGTCTACCTAGATCCTCAATCATTTGTTTTACCCCACCTGGTGTGTCTACCCTGTTGCAGCCACGTCCTCTCCCTAACATTTCCAATGCACGAGTGAAAATGGCTGCGACGCGCGGCTGCTTATATAGAATCCGAATCTCGCGAGAATCCGACAGTGGGATGATGACGTTCGGGCACGCTCGGGTTAACCGAGCCATACGGAAGAATCCGAGTATGGCTCGGACCCGTGTAAAAAGGGTGAAGTTCGGGGGGGTTCGGTTTCCGAGAAACCGAACCCGCTCATCACTAAATAAAATGTATTCCAGTGTGTACTTTTATAAATAAGGGCTCATATAGAGTTGTACGAATTTGGCGCCCCAAACGTAATCGAGAATAAAGGTGTGGCTGGCTATTCAATAATGAGACTATTGCTGTCATTTTTGCTTAATTATATTAAGTACATTTTCCCTCTGTACCCCCTCTATGTCCTCCCCTTCTGCATCCACACATAAAATCATTCTTAAATTCCATTTGTCAAAGCCATGCTGTAGCCCAATATTTGTCAGCTGTCTCCACAGCTCAGTCGTTTTCTTCTTTACCTCGGAAACTGAGGCAAATTGAGTTCCCATGAGTACAGATTTCACTTTATGGAAAAGAAAGAAGTCACACGGTGCTAGGTCTGACAAGTGTGGAGGGTGTTCTAGCACTGTAATCTGTTTCTCGGCCAAAAACTGTTTTACAGAGAGAGTTATGCGGGCTTGTATGTTGTCCAGATTGAGGATGAAACCATTTTACCACAACTCTGTATGCTTTCTTGCTATAACAGTTTTGTAATCATGTTGATTCCCAGTTCTGTCTTCTGGTACCCAGTCTTCCACACCACTGATATTAAAGAACACAATTAACATGGCTTTGAATTTAGATTTGCCTTGATGTCCTTTCTTCATTTTTGGTGATGAAGATGTTTTGCAGTGCATGGACTGGCGCTTTGTCCCAGACTCGTACTGGAAGATCCATGTTTCATCACAGGTAATAACTTTATGTAAACAAATGAATCCGCTTGAATTTTTTCCAAAATGTCTGTACAAATTTGCTTTCGATTTTCTTTCTGCTTGGCAGTGAGAAGCATTGGAACCACCGCATTGGGTATGATATGCCGACGGCTGGGATCCCCGCGGTCAGCATACCAACACAGGGATCCCAACGGCCAGAATGCCGGCAGGGGGGTGAGCGCAACGAAGCAACTGCCCTTGCCACGCTGCAGGCTCGGTGGCTCGCTGCGCTCATCACAGGTCCTATTCCCACTATATGTGTGTCGTAGACACCCACGAGTGGAAATAGCCCCTGTTAGCCAAGATTCCGGTTGTCGGCATTGTCAGGGGTCGGGATTCCGGTATCCTGACTGCCGGGATTCCGACTGCCGGCAATGTAACTGCATCCCGAATGATCTTGGCACAAACATTTGTCATATTAAGATCTTGATGCAAAACTTGCTTAACAGTGTCTTTGTCGGTGTTTACCATTTTTGCTATCATTCGCATGCTGAGTCATAGGTCAATTCGAACAAATGTAAAAAAAAAATTACACATTTTCAGTTGTTTTTGACGTGGAAGGCCCTACGGGAAGTTCATCACCTTCGACATCCTCATAATTGTCTCTAAATCTTTTGTGTCTCAAACCAGGGGTGTATCTAGGGGTCCGAGTGCCCCTGGCAAATTAAGGGTCTGGCACCCCCCCACCCCCCCCCCATCCCTACACACATTTGGAATAAGGTGTGGGTATTGGAAATGGGGCATGGTCTTGTGGGGGGAGGGTGTGGACACAATAGTACTTCCAATTCAAATTATGCCACAAAGTAGTGTCCCTTATTCGCATAACACCACACAGTAGTGTCTCGTATCCATGTTACACCATCCCTACCCCCTAACCCTAACCCACTTTTCCTGCAGCCTGACCTTAATCTGCCCCCCCACCAAAAGCCTCTTCAGTGGTGCCTAACCCTAACCAACCATTCCTAATCTCCCTCCCTGCAGCCTAACCCTCCCACCCTCGCAGCCTAACCCTAGCCCTCCTACGCGGCTTGCCAGTGGAGACTTTGGCACCAACTCGATCCGGATTTTGGCATTCTGCATCGCTATCTATGTTGGGATGCCAGCATTCAGAGCAGTTTCGGGATGCAGGCGTCAGCTTTCCAACCGCCGGGATGCCAAACGCCGGCATCTTGACTGCATCCCGAATGAAATGCTAATGAGCTGCTGTTAGATGAGCCTGAAATAGACCCACCCATTAACCAAATACCATTAGTTGGATGGTAGCAGGGCTTCCTGTTAGAAAAAAACATCAGGGTGCCATCACTTCCAAGATAAAAATGATCAATTATACAATTAACTGATATACATTTCCTTGAACCTGGCCTTGAAATAGGTAAGATATGTATTTTATTTATTACATGCAACAAGTTAAAGTTTTCGCTTACTCACTACTTACTTACATCTAACATGCATGAAAATCGTGTAGTTTTCCAGGTACTACAGTCCCTTCTCCCCAAACACTGACACTTTTTTATTATCTTCAACAACAAATAGATCTATAGCACTGTCATAGGCGTGCGCAGGGACTGACTGGCGGGTGCCGCTCCGGACTCCCCCCACCCCCCTCCACGGCATTATAGTGTTCTCTCACCTCCCACGCCTATGAGCACTGTGCTATATAACAATTGCTGTGTACCTGGTGAGAGTCTGTTACTGCCAGCGCGGCGCCAGTGTCCGTCAGCACCGCACTGCACTAGTGATCAGACTAGTGTTCGGCAGCACCACACTTGTAATCAGACTCAAAATAAACTACAGTTCCCAGCATCCCTTGCTGCCGGGAGCTCCCAGCAACAAGGGCTGCTAGCAGCTGTAGTTTATTTTGAGTCTGATTACAAGTGCGGTGCTGCCGGACACCGGCGCTGCTCCAGCAGTAACAGACTCTCACCAGGTACGGTCTGATAGTACTACTTTTCTACCCTCTGGCCGCGGGTGGCACAGCCAGGCGGCGCCCCCTCCTTGCCTGGCGCCCCTGGCGAGTGCCATCCTGGCCAATGGGTAGATACACCCCTGTCTCAAACACACATTCACGTGGCATACGATTAGCCCTGTAAGCCACGGTTAGCATAAGGAAAGATTCAGTGGTGTTTTGTTCAATTTAACTAAAATCTTAAGTTAACAAGTTTCTCTAGTTTTGAACAGGAAAAACACAACTTTTTTGAACACTGTGTGACAGCGAGCTATCTGTGCAAGAGGGGTGAAACTTGCAAAACTGTTTTGGGATAGCCCAAGGTTAATGTTCCCTCAGACCCTTGTAACTTATCAGTATGTTTAATTTTTTACAAGTACTGTCTCGTTATTTAATAGCCACGCCTCGTAGACACACACACACACACACACACACACACACACACACACACACACACACACACACACACACACACCCCCCCTCTACCTGTAGGGAGCTGGGGCTAGGTACTTTTCAAGTGGCGTGGCCTAAACACAGGAGGAGTGGCCATGCACACTTAGAGAAAAATATAGATTTTCGATTTTTCATTTTTAAGCACATCCCTGGCAACACTGCAGCCTAGCACACAGTAGTGTGTGCTGGGATGAGGAGAAAAGCTGCAGATGCTGCTGCAAGGTGGGGGGGACCTGGGCCCCTCCACCAGACCTGAGCCCAGGTAATTAGTAAGACCCCCCTCCTCTTGGTGCCCCTGCACACACAATAAAAAGCGCATTTACATACATATGTTCAGTCCGCACGTCTCTCAACACTCCAGCTCTTCCACACAAGCATATGTGCGAGGTTTACATATGGAGTAACAAGTATGTATACAACATAGAGACATGTAGACTTGTGGCTTGACAAGGGGCCAAATTCAGATGCGTTTGCAATGCCAACGCAGCAGCAATCGTTTTTAGTGACGGAACTGAAAGGCAGTGCTAGCGAAGCAGCCACCCACAAGTGAACAGATACACCCACTGAAGCCATTGAAAATTGCTCAGCATCTGCGTACTCGATCACAACCACCATGCGGATGCAAGGAACACTGACTCCCTGAGTGCCTTCACACCCATCTCTAGATGGATCAAAGAGCCCCTGGAATTAGAGATGGGGGCTATTCATTTCCCATCCTACACCATACCAGGCATCGCAAAAAAATATCTCCAAGGCAGGATGGCTATAATTCATTACAGGGGGGTTGGAAAGAACCATCCCATTGCCAAGAGACACAATAATTTACAATTCCAAACACAGTGTATGTAATTGAATACCGGCAATTTCAGTGCAATGATTCGACAAGTTCTAGAGATGTATGCATTCTATAAACTCCTACACCATATTCTATATTGGTACTTAATTCTCTTGTTAAACAATACAGTGCAGTACATTGCAGACGAATAAGCGGCTGATTGCTAGCACTTCTTTAGCAACCATCCACTTCTTCACAGCACTGAATACTGAGACTTACATACAGAGTTATGCAAACCAAAGGACATTTTGGTGGCAAATGTACTGTTCATTGTCTATTCTGGTGACTAGAATACATTGGCTAATATATAAAGCAGATTCCCTGTCTGGCGGATAGTATATAAATCCGATCACAGGCCTGTTCTTTAGTATATAAATCAGGTCACAGGCCTGGTGTTTAGTAGATAAAGCAGATCCTGAGTATGGTAGATTAGTACACAAAGCAGACCTTCAATCCAGAGGCTAATACATAGTAAACCTCTAAAATAATGGAAAACAGTGTATAATGCAGAATACCAATCTTGTAGCTACAGTATAAAGCACACATTCAATCTGGTACCAAGGGTAAACCAGACATAGCAGTCAGGCAGCTAGTCTAGGTTACAAAGTATGGTGGTTAGCAAATACCAGAAATCCAGCGTGGTGTCTACAAAATAATAGCAGACATTCATTCAGGTGATGAGTAAGGAATAGCAAACATGTAATATAGTGGCCACAGATACAGAAATTAAGGGGCAAATGTCTAAAAAAAAAATCCCCATTTTGACTATTAACTATCACTGGTTTATCACTTCATTATGCCGTCTTCAGGCTTAATACATCTGTCCATTAATGAGCGATGGAGATATCTGTGATATCAGCAGTGTTATAGTAACAATAACTAAGTCTTCATATTGTTTTTGACATAATCCTGGGAAAACTGTAATTTTAGTTAGATTTATTGCTTAAAAATCTTCAATAAATAGACCCCCTTAATCTGGTGTTTACAAAATAGTAGACAACCAGTCTGGTGGTTACAGAAAGCAGGCATCCATATGAGGATATTCAAACCGGCAGCTACTGTTGTGTATATGTAACCTCCAATTAGATGGTTGGTATATGGTAAACTTCCAGATTATGCTTTTACAGGACAAATAAATATTTGCACATGAAGTTAGGCGGACCTGGTAGTTTAAGGTTATGGCTACTAGAAACTGACATTTCCACAATACTGTGCCAGACTTGTTGTTCAACCCCAGGAGTATTACCATGGACATGGCGAACAATCTTTTTGCAAATGTTGTATTCATTCTAATTTTGATTAAAAACATGCTTATAAATGGTAATTATTTATTAAAATAGGTAGAATTTTAATTTTACTTCAATGTAAGAGATTTAATTGACACTCTACCGCATAACAGGCCTGATTCAGAGATGGATGGAAATGAAATGCCTCTTGCAAGCAGCACTGAATTGTCATCTGATTTGAAAAATGCAAAAGTCATCTCAGTAGAAGAGACACCTCCAGAATGTAACGATGATCCTAGCACTGTGACTGACCCTTGCAACCTGGGTACCAACATTGCGACCATCTGTCACGATGTTCCGCACAGACGGCCAGCTAAGTAAGCCTCAGCTTGCACAGCTGGCCAACAGAAGTAGGGGCTGCAAGGCCAGGAAGTCTGCATGCTTGGCTCTTCCCTTTTAGACAGCCCGCGTTCAATCAGGCAGTGGCAGAGGGGAACTCCGTGCAACTTGGCAAGGTCCGTTCTACACATGCGCAGAACGGACCTTGCACAGCCATATAGTGATGCTGCGTGGGTCACAATACCTGCGTCCATCTCTGAATCAGGCCCTATGTGAGGGTTGGGTAAGCGTGACTGACAGTCAGCATACCTCCGCCGGTATCCTGGCAGCGGAATGCTGGTGGGGGGAGCGAGCACAACAAGCCCCTTGTGGGCTTGCTGTACTCGATACACTGCGAGCATGGTTGCCACAGGTTCTATTCCCACGACTCGTGGACACCCATGAGTGGGAATAGTCCCTGCTAGTTGGTATGCCGACCATCAGGATTCTCAGGGTGCGGGATGTAGGGGGAGGTGTTGTGATCAGCGGTCAGGAAACTACATCCCCTTTGTGAGGTTGTGCACAGCGTAGGTAACAACATTAGGAAAACAGTGTTTGTTTTTGCTCACAATTCTATGGGTATGCAAAATGAGGGAAAATTATTTTCCTTATGAATAACTCATGTTGTGTTAGCACAGAACCTCAACATTAATTGAATCTCCTCCAATCTTAAAGATTAATTTGAATATATGCAATTTAATAATGTTTGCATAAGCCTTTGCATTTGAAATGTGGAATAGCGAGCTATTAGGCTATGATTGTATTTGTGTGGGGTGTATATACTGAAGCTCAAACAGTGACATGGTTGACAGTATTTTGTTGACTGTTGCTGGACTTTGATTTGATACTTGTTTTAACATTCTTATTTTATGCTTGTGTTACCTGAATTAAGAAATGTATTAATGAAACAATAAATGACTTTTCACGCCAAGAACTGAATCACTTTGACCTCAAGGAGTTAGTGTTGTCAGAATATGACCGCCCACACAGGCCGATGCCAGTCCTTTTCTAACAGCATTTTCAAACAATTCAAATAAGAACTGAATCTATTTTTGATGAGAAACTGCAATATCAGCTCATTTGCATAATTTTGACAGCATAATTGCCATCTTAATTCTGAAGTCAATTATTCAGATCTAGGATTCAGTAGGAAATGCATCCAGAGAGCTAAAAGGAATAACCCCAAAATGAACAGTAAAAACTATTTGTTCTATGGGCTCCTATTCTCCCCTCCATATTTGCCTCTGAATGGCCACTTTGCGGAGTTTTCAGTTGGAGGTATAATTGGAGGAGTCTGGGAAGAGTAAGGACAATTAACCATGATAATGAGATAAATCATTACTGTGAGGCTTGTTGTGTTGTTCCCTATCCTCAACAAAGTATGCATACAGTTGTGTCTGCACGCCATATAGTGCGAGACAATGGGTATGGATAAGACGCTCTGAGAGATAATATGATGTCCCAACAAAGTATACTGTTTTGGAAAATAGACAACCTTCCACATCAAATGAGGGCATTGCTGAGTTTATTGAAGCCAAAATGAAGGTAATCTGAGCCTGCGAGGAAAAGTGTGGGTTACAGGAATTGACTGAGTAGGTCCAAGCCGACAACTGGATATGCCTAAATACATTTACACTCTTTGGCTTTATCACATTTTTGCTCTTTCATCACTGAATAAATGAAGTATGTCAATGTATGTAAGTTTTGTACATTCAAATACTGCAGTTTTTAACCATTTTTCTTAACACTATTACTCTAATTAGGTGGGAACTACTGTATTTTCCTAGAATTCCACAAATTTACAATGGGATAATATGTAATTGATAAATATTACATGTAGTGCCAAACTTCCCTATAAATTCAGCAATATATTAATACTTCTAGGCTATTTTACTAACTGTAAATGGCAGGATATTCAGAGTCCTGAGCCATGCATAAAGTAATGTTTAGAAAAGGGTGTTGTTCACTGCCGGTTGGGATCATGCATGGGGCTGAGCGCAGCGAAGCCCCTTGCGGGCTCTCTGCGCTCGCCACGCTGCAGGCTCAGTGGCTCGCTGCACTCATCACAGATTCTATTCCCAATCTATGGGTGTTATGGACACCCACGAGCAGGAATAGTTCCTATGTGTCGGCATTCCGACGGTCAGGGTCCCGGCTTTGGTATACTGACCGCCAGGATCCCGACTGCCGGTTACGTCACTACATCCCTTCACTACGCCACTGTAAATACAAGACTACTCTTCCTATAATCCTATAATTGTTCTGAGTAGGTAAGCAAATATAGGCAAAAGGTGATGCCACCTGTATACAAACAAAGATGACAGATGGGAGAAGAGCTGTTCACTTTTTCTAATATTGCACTTCAAACAGAAAATCAGCTACAAAAAAAAGTAAAGAGAGTGGCATAAAAATTCATGCCATGGTAATATAATAATCCTAGGAGGTTGATTATATCAATTTGAATAATCTAAGAATTCTCTAAAAGTGATCACATTTCATAGAGAAAATAATTAACAATTGTCTCAATCACAGTGTATATATCAAGATTCAATGACGTATGTAATTCTAGTTCTCAGATTGCTAGCGTTCATTAGAACTCCATATTTTCCTGCTGATACTCCTATGTACAGTATATGCAGTTCAAGGAAGACATTTACTTACTGATAGCAGTTAATGATATAACCATAAAAGTGTCTTATCCCTGTAAATGTGCAACTGCAGATATCTGTGCAAAATCAAACATCATTGGGCTCGATTCAATTCAGTGCAAATTGAACAGCGCCGGGAAGGTGTTCCTGGAGCGATTACATTCAGTGCAATGTTATGCCGGAGTTGAGGATTTCTTCTTGCACCCTTCTGGTATGAGAAGAAATCCGACAAAACTGCTTGTGCAATGCTGTTTTCTGCCCTTAGCGCACCAGAAACAGCATCTCGCCCGGCACTTAGAAAATGACGGTTCTTGTGACTAAACACTATGTTTAAGGCACAAGAATCATCATTCTCTGACATAACAGCACTGTTAATTGAATATCTCATTCCCGGCGCTGTTCAATTTGTGCTGAATTGAATTAAGCCCAATGTGGTCAAAAAGATATCTTTAAAAACGGGCACAACAACTGTATGACGGTAAGGGTGATCAGAAATGTATCTTATCCCCAGGAATATACAAATCCATAGAATAAAAAAAATTTCAACAAGGAGTATAACAATGGATAGAGGTTAGTATGCATTATATTCTCGGTACAGTCTTAAATATATATATATAATAAATAACGCACTTATTGAAAAATTCAGAACCATATCTCAGCTCCACAGTACATACTTTCAGGCACATACAGGGTATTAATCACCGTTATAAATCAATTAAGCCAATAAGTACGGTAAATGTTGTAGTTCTGTCAAAATATAATTTTATGCATATCAAGAATATATTTACTTGTATGGAATATACCACATCATGTTAATATGCAATAACAAAGAAAGTATCAACAGTATCACACACAATATAGTGAGATTTCAGCATACAAATAGGCATTCCTGTCTGTGTTGAATTTCATACCATATAATAGTGGATATGGTCAGTATTTGGCAGTTAGTTATTATACTGGTCTATGGATGCAATAATCATATGTATATACCAATGGGCAGATTGAGAACTAAAAGTGGTCCTGTAAAATTTTGTAGAAGTGGCACAAGAGGTATAACATCACTGGATGGCAGAGTTGCTGTACTACAGAGATGGAAAAACAGAATGAATGGGGACAATGCAGTGTACTGAGTGTGGTGGGCTGACTGTCATGTGGGGGGTGGGGCCACATGACGATACACAAAACAGGCCCTGCAGACACGTCGGCCAACCGGGAATCTTCCTGGTAAGCTCTTTGGGCAATCTGCCCCTGTATATACCCTTGAATGCATTTGTCATGAGCTCAATCCCAGGGGTAAATAATGTTTCAAAATATTATACAGTTCCAATAGCCTTCCAATACCTCTCTAGTGTAGTGATGGAAAAGTGTATCTTTCATTAGGAAGTATTATGTAAAAACTTTGAAAAAATATTTGGCTTTAGTCACCTGCAAAGAAAACAGTTTTCTCCTCCTGGGGTTCTTCATATACAGCATCAATTCTTTCAGGTACTTCTGGCCAGAATGTAGCAACAAGTAGAGGGCCGGATGGCCGGCTTCTTCTGTTCACTGATCGCCATATAAATCTGGAACAAAAAGATATATGAGAAAATATTATTATTAATGCCCAAAACATAGATAATTCAAAGAATTGCATGCTTCATGCACAATTACACTAAGAAAATGTGTTGTCTAGACTTACTGTACCTTAGCTAAAAACTTTGTAGTAGAGGAGTGTATAATTATTATAAATCAGAAAAGATACAAACCTGAGGTTTACATGAAAATATCTGGCATCTGCTGCATAATGTAAATGCAATTTTCACACGTGGTTTGCACTTTTTTATGCAAATGCAACATCAAGGGGCAACCTACCTTATTTGAAAAAGATACAAAATTATTATCTGTTTAGTAGAGACCTAAAACATGGGCCCTCATTCCGAGTTGATCGCACAAAGCTACTTTTTGCAGCCTATGCAATCAACTAGACGCCGCCTATGGGGAGGGATTTTTTGCATAGCAAGGCTGCAAACGCTTGTGCAGCCCTGCTATGCAAAAAAAAACGTTTTGAGCAAAAGAAGACCAGGGTCAGACTTACTTACAATGTGCGACGGATCCAGCGACGAAGGTCCCGGAATTAACGTCAGACATCCGCCCTCCAAACTCCTGGACACGCCTGCGTTTGCCTCACCACTCCTTGAAAGCAGTCAGTTTGCGGCCAGGAACTCCTCCCGCCTGTCAGTCTTCTTGCGATCGCCGCTGCGATCAGTTTTTCCGCTGGTGGCGTCACTGGGCAACGACATGCGGGCGCCACAAAGGCACAGTCCCGACCCGTTTGCACTGCAGCGATGAACTGCTGCGTGCGAACGGGTCGGAATGACCCCCATTGTTGTAACAAAGCAAAAGAATAATATCAGAATTGGCAGTCTGCCAAAGTACATTGTAGTGAAACGGGAGAGGAGGGAAAGTAAGAGCTTTAAGTACAGTATGTACATCGTGTTTAAATCCCACAAATCACCGGCAGCTTAGCTATACAGATATCTTGCTGACCAAAGGGACCTCTATATTTTGGCGTGTTTTTCCAGTGTGTTTATGGCAAGTTGAGATCTGAATGATTACTACAGCTGGCGATTTCTATTAAAACCAATTGTAAAATCAAAACACTTCAGACTTGCAGGAACTTGCAGGAACACATAGTTTATAATGGCAGATTTCTGTAAATTTTTCAGTGAGTTTAACTCTACTTAGTGATTTGCACTCAACAGAAAGCTGCCATTTTTAGCAACTTATTACATCCCAGCCACTGGTTTTTTTTTTAGAGCACAGTTGTATAACTACATTCATGTTTATAGAATGACTGTATAACTCTACAATCATGGTTAGAGTATGATTGTATAACTCTACATTCATGGTTATAAATTTATTGCATAACTCTACATTTATTGTTAGAGTATGATTGTATAAGTCTACAATCATGGTTAGAATATGATTGTATAACTCTACATTCATGGTTACAGTGATTGTAATACTACATTTATGGTTAGAGAATGATTGTATAACTCTACTTTCATGGTTATAGAATGATTGTGTTATAGAATGATTGCGTTATTCTACATTCATGGGTATAGAGTGATTGTATAACTACATTCATAGTTAGAGAATGATTGTATAATTCTACATTCATGGTTACAGAGTGATTGTATAACTCCACATTCATGGTTAGAGAATGATTGTATAACTCTACATTCATGGTTAGAGTATGATTGTATAACTCTACATTCATGGTTATAGAGTGATTGTATAACTACATTCATAGTTAGAGAATGATTGTATAATTCTACATTCATGGTTACAGAGTGATTGTATAACTCCACATTCATGGTTAGAGAATGATTGTATAACTCTACATTCATGGTTAGAGTATGATTGTATAACTCTACATTCATGGTTATAGAGTGATTGTATAACTACATTCATAGTTAGAGAATGATTGTATAACTCTACATTCATGATTATAGAGTGATTGTATAACTCTCTCTCTATATTATAAGGGCACGGTCGTGCCCTTATATTAAGGCTGAATCGAACAAACGGATTTCTCCCATAGGGAACTTCAGAGATGGGGGCATGGTGTTTGAGGGGCTACACCTCAAACGTGATTAGACGTACCGAGCTGAAATTTGGCATGGATGCGTAGAATCGTCACCCGGTGCTGCATGCCAAATTTCAGGCCAAAATAATAAAAACTGAGGAATTGGGAGTAACCTAAAGTTCCAACTGTCAGTTTTTTTCTGCAACTTCCTGTATGGCTTTTTGACAACGTTTTCCTATAGAGTGAATGAGGAGATTTTTGGGAAGGCATAACTCAGGGTAGAGGACAAAGAAAGACTTGGGGTTTGTTTTATTAGACAGAGTATGTCCCAGTGTAGTGCCTTTTGGGGTTGTGGTTTTTGAGAAAGTTATAGTTTTTTTTTAATTAAGTAAAATATGCCCCATTTTAAAGATAGGGCTTTTCAATTTGTTGCGCCTGCGCAGTGGCCGCCAGCAGGGGGTGTACAGAGAGTAGCTTCACTTGAGTGGAGCAATATGGCTGATCACTCCTCACATAGCCAATTTATTTTGTGATTATAAAAATAATTAGATCTATATGTATTATACAAAATGATTGGGGGGTGTTTTGGGACTGAGTGGATGCTGTCTGAGTCTTTTTTTAGTTATGGTGTCGTGTTAGTAAAAATATCTTACATCCGTATTATGCTGTGAGCGTGGCCAGGCAGTTTAGATGACGTCACTTAATTTATTCATGTGTGTGCCGCAATGCCAGATGGGGCGGCAAATTCAAATGTGCTCTTCTACTCTATGTGACTGTGTACATTGCTGCCTGGCCGGCCGCCCTGTTACTGCTGCACCTGAAGCTGACACACAGTAGCAGCAGCACAGGACATCTGACGGGAAGACAGAGCGGGCAGCTAGTCGCCCCTGTCCCCATCACGACTGCCTCTCAGCAGTGACAACCTCGGCAGAGTGTTCCTGGGCGAGGCTCCCAGCAGCGCTGTGCACTAGTGATTCATGCGCTCGCCGGCGGGTAGCCTGATCTGTGTAACCCGCTGGATCTGCAGTGACTGGCTTCCACTACCTGCGGAGGCATGAGAATCGGAGGTTACCAGCAGCTACTGGGGATCCTCTGTGACCCTATCTCCCGCTCTATGCTCCTCCTCTACCTGACACTAATGTGCTCCAAGAGCCGGGAGGGCACCGGCCACCTGTACTGCCCCCTGCTGATGACAGTATTTTGGGTGTGGGTGGGTTACTATGGTGCGAGTGCTGGGCAGGAGGCACAGGACACATGCCCACTGTCAGCGCTCGTCATATGCTCCAGAGTCCTGGCCCTAGCTATAGGCAACTACCTAGGACATGGGGAAATCCTAGGGCCATCTGGGCAGGCAGAGCAGCACGGCATACTACTGTCAGTGTCTGCACAGCTGAAAGTGAAACTACAGAGGAGTCCGATCAGGGGGCGTGGCTACACGGGTCACTGCTGCCTTCCTGCAATGTGGGAAACTGAGAGGAGGAATGGCTCTGAGCTGCAATACTGAACATTGTGATATGCTGCCATGTAATTGTCATTTGTTAAGGTAAGGGAGGCACCATCTGTAAGTGAACATGTATGTATAAGTGTGTGGGTGTGAGTATATATGTGTATAAGTGTGTGGCTGTGAGTATATATGTGTATAAGTGTGTGGCTGTGAGTATATATGTGTATAAGTGTGTGGCTGTGTGTATATATGGGTATAGGTGTGTGGCTGTGTGCATATATGGGTATAAGTGTGTGGCTGTGTTCATATATGGGTATAAGTGTGTGGCTGTGTGTATAAGTGTGTGACTGTATATTTGTACAGCTGTGTGTGTGTGTGTGTGTATATATATATATATATATATATATATATATACACATGTACGGCTGTGTGCATATATGGGTATAGATATATGCGGATGTATGATTGCGTCAGAGTACGGATGTATAAGTGCACCAGCGTGCGGACGTATGAGAGCGTCAGTGTGCGGCAGTATGAGAGCGTCAGCGTGCGGCAGTATGAGAGCGTCAGCGTGCGGCAGTATGAGAGCGTCGGCGTGCGGCAGTATGAGAGCGTCGGCGTGCGGACGTCTGAGAGCGTCAGCGTGCGGACGTCTGAGAGCGTCAGCGTGCGGACGTCTGAGAGCGTCAGCGTGCGGACGACGTCTGAGAGCGTCAGCGTGCGGCGGTATGAGAGCGTCAGCGTGCGGCGGTATGAGAGCGTCAGCGTGCGGCGGTATGAGAGCATCAGTGTGTGAATGTATGAGAGCGTCAGTGTGCGGACGTATGAGAGCGTCAGTGTGCAGACGTATGAGAGCGTCAGTGTGCAGATGTATGAATGTAAGAGCATCAGCGTGCGGTTGTTTGAGAGCATCAACGTACGGATGTATGAGAGCGTCAGGGTAAGGATGTATGAGAGCGTCATGGTAAGGATGTATGAGAGCGTCAGGGTAAGGATGTATGAGAGCGTCAGTGTGCGGACGTATGAGAGCGTCAGTGTGCGGACGTATGAGAGCGTCAGTGTGCGGACGTATGAGAGCGTCAGTGTGCGGACGTATGAGAGCGTCAGTGTGCGGACGTATGAGAGCGTCAGTGTGCGGACGTATGAGAGCGTCAGTGTGCGGACGTATGAGAGCGTCAGTGTGCGGACGTATGAGAGCGTCAGTGTGCGGACGTATGAGAGCGTCAGTGTGCGGACGTATGAGAGCGTCAGTGTGCGGACGTATGAGTGCGTCAGTGTGCGGACGTATGAGTGCGTCAGTGTGCGGACGTATGAGTGCGTCAGTGTGCGGACGTATGAGTGCGTCAGTGTGCGGACGCGTATGAGAGAGTCAGTGTGCGGACGTATGAGAGCGTCAGTGTGCGGACGTCTGAGAGCGTCAGTGTGCGGACGTCTGAGAGCGTCAGTGTGCGGACGTCTGAGAGCGTCAGTGTGCGGACGACTGAGAGCGTCAGTGTGCGGACGTCTGAGAGCGTCAGTGTGCGGACGTCTGAGAGAGTCAGTGTGCGGACGTATGAGAGCGTCAGTGTGCGGACGTATGAGAGCGTCCGTGCGGACGTATGAGAGCGTCAGTATGCGGATGTATGAGAGCGTCAGTGAGCGGCTGTATGAATGTAAGAGCGTCAGCGTGCGGATGTTTGAGATCGTCAGGGTGCAGATGTATGAGAGAGTCAGGGTGCGGATGTATGAGAGTCAGGGTGCGGATGTATGAGAGTCAGGGTGCGGATGTATGAGAGCGTCAGCGTGCGGATGTATGAGAGCGTCAGCGTGCGGATGTATGAGAGCGTCAGCGTGCGGATGTATGAGAGCGTCAGCGTGCGGATGTATGAGAGCGTCAGCGTGCGGATGTATGAGAGCGTCAGCGTGCGGATGTATGAGAGAGTCAGCGTGCGGATGTATGAGAATGTCAGCGTGCGGATGTATGAGAGATGCAGTGTGCGGATGCATGAGAGCGTCAGCGTGCGGATGTATGAGAGCGTCAGCGTGCGGATGTATGAGAGCGTCAGCGTGCGGATGTATGAGAGCGTCAGCGTGCGGATGTATGAGAGCGTCAGCGTGCGGATGTATGAGAGCGTCAGCGTGCGGATGTATGAGAGAGTCAGCGTGCGGATGAATGAGAGAGTCAGCGTGCGGATGTATGAGAACGTCAGTGTGCGAATGTATGAGAGATGCAGTGTACGGATGCATGAGAGCGTCAGCGTGCGGATGCATGAGAGCGTCAGCGTGCGGATGCATGAGAGATGCAGTGTACGGATGTATGAGAGCGGCAGTGTACGGATGTATGAGAGCGGCAGTGTACGGATGTAGGGATGTACAGCAGCGCCGTAACTACGTGTGTGCCATTGGTAGTAGTGCCGCTGCAGCAGTCCCCTCTCCTTCAGCATTGGCTGCCCGGCGCTGCTGTGAATGCTGGGATGCGCTTCCCTCATCCCAGCATTCACAGCGGCGGCCAGCCAATACGGAAGGAGAGGGGACTGCTGCAGCGGTCTACTACCAATTACATAGCGCTGCAGCGGCTCCTGTCCCCCTCCCTCCTCCTCCTTCTTCCCAGCAGCTGCCCGGGATCTGCCACCACGAGGAGCCTGACTGCCAGCGAGGAGAGATGGTAAGTATTTATCTCTCTCTCTCTCTCTCTCTCTCTCATATGTCCTAGAGGATGCTGAGGACTCCAAAAGGACCATGGGGTATAGACGGGATCCGCAGGAGACATGGGCACTTTAAGACTTTAAATGGGTGTGAACTGGCTCCTCCCTCTATGCCTCAGTTAGATTCTGTGCCCAGAGAGACTGGACACACACTAGGGGAACTCCACAGAGTTTCTCTAGAAAAGACTTTTGTTAGGTTTATTATTTTCAGGGAGCACTATTGGCAACAGGCTCCTTGCATCGTGGAGCCGCGCCGCCGTCCCCCTCACAGAGCCTGAAGAAAGAAGCCGGGTGAGTAACATAAGCAAAGAAGACTTCAGTGAAGGCGGCAGAAGACTTCAGATCTTCGGAGGTATCACGCAGCGGTCACGCTGCACGCCATTCCTCCCACACACAAGCGGCACTACATGGGTGCAGGGGGGGCGCCCTGGGCAGCAATTAAACCTCTGTTAAGGACAGGCACAGCAGTATACAGTGCATAGGCACTGTATACAGACCCCCGCCAGTATAAATAAAAGGGGGACACTAGCGCACCATTTAGGGGGCGGGGCTTCGTCCTCCAGCTCTAATCAGCGCCATTTTCTCTTCACAGCAAGCTGCAGAGACGCTGGTCATGGCCCTTCACTTCTGTCACAAGTAACAGGGTGCAAAAACGGGCGGTGCACAGCAAATTTGGTGTTGTATATATTTATATATAAAAGCGCTGCTAGGTCTGGGACATTGTATATTCCTTCAGACCGGGTGAGGCGCTGGTCGTCAGCTGGCATACTTTCTCTCTGAAGGACCTTACTGTGGGTCTGTCCCCTATAGCCCAGTGTGTTAGTGGGTGTCGGTACGTGTGTGTCGACATGTCTGAGGCTGAATGCTCTTCCCAGGAGGAAGCTGGTGTGGGGGCGGAACAGAATGTGGGAGTAAATCTGTCCGCACCGCCGACTGCTGATTGGGTAGATATCTGGAGTGTCTTAAATGCATGTGTGGCTTTGTTGCATAAAAGATTAGACAAATCTGAGTCTCAGAACCAAGCATGGAGACAATCAATGGGAGATGTTTTGTCACAAACTCAAACCCCCTCGGGGTCACAGAAACGTTTGTTTACCCAGATAGCAGACACAGATACCGCCACGGATTCGGACTCCAGTGTCGACTATAGTGATGTCAAATTGAATCCTAAACTGGCTAAGAGCATTCAGTACATGATTGTGGCAATAAGGGACGTATTACATATCCCTGAGACAAGGGTCTGTATGTATAAGGGAAAGAAACCTGAGGTAACGTTTCCTCCCTCTCATGAACTGAACACTCTTTTTGAAAGGGCTTGGGAAACTCCTGACAAAAAGTTACTGATTCCCAAGAGAATTTCTATGGCATATACTTTTCCCTCTGAGGATAGGATAAGGTGGGAGTCAACACCCACGGTGGACAAAGCTCTAGCACGGTTGTCCAAGAAGGTGGTGCTACCGTCCCCTGACACTGCAGCCCTAATCAGACATCACCGCAGTGGCTCATGTAAACCGTCAAGGCGGCACAAGGAGCAGGGTGGCGATGACAGAAGCCACCAGGATTCTTCGTTGGGAGGAGAATCATGTAAGAGCACTGTCAGCAGTGTTTATCCCGGGAGTGGACAACTGGGAAGCAGACTTCCTCAGCAGGCACGACCTCCACCCGGGAGAATGGGTACTTCATCCAGAAGTCTTCACACAGGTCACAGACCGGTGGGAACTGCCACAAGTGGACATGATGGCGTCCCGTCTAAACAAAAAGTTACAGCGGTATTGCGCCAGGTCAAGGGACCCTCAGGCGATAGCTGTGGACGCACTAGTGACACTGTTTGTGTTCCAGTCGGTTTATGTGTTTTCCTCTCATACCCAAGGTACTGAGAATCATAAGAAGAAGAGGAGTGAGAACAATTCTCATTGTTCCGGATTGGCCAAGAAGGGTTTGGTATCCGGATCTGCAAGAAATGCTCACAGAGGACCCATGGTCTCTGCCCTTAAGACAGGATCTGTTACAACAGGGGCCCTGTCTGTTCCAAGACTTACCGCGGCTGCGTTTGGCGGTTGAGCGCCGGGTCCTAGCAGAAAAGGGGATTCCGGATGAGGTTATTCCTACGCTTATAAAGGCTCGGAAGGATGTAACGTCTAAGCATTATCACCGTATATGGCGAAAATATGTTGCTTGGTGTAAAGCCCGGAGGGCTCCTACAGAGGAATTCCAGCTGGGCCGGTTCCTTCATTTCCTACAATCGGGAGTGTCTTTGGGCCTAAAATTGGGATCCATTAAGGTCCAGATTTCGGCCCTATCCATTTTCTTTCAAAAAGAACTGGCAGCTCTTCCTGAAGTTCAGACTTTTGTGAAGGGAGTGCTGCATATACAGCCCCCGTTTGTGCCTCCAGTGGCACCTTGGGATCTTAACGTGGTGTTGGGTTTCCTAAAATCACACTGGTTTGAACCACTAAAAACTGTGGAGTTAAAATATCTCACGTGGAAGGTGGTTATGCTGCTGGCTCTGGCCTCAGCCAGTCATGTGTCGGAATTGGCGGCTTTGTCACATAAAAGCCCCTATCCGGTTTTTCATATGGACAGGGCAGAATTGCGGACCCGTCCACAATTTCTGCCCAAGGTGGTGTCATCATTTCATATGAACCAACCTATTGTGGTGCCTGTGGCTACAGGGGACTTGGAGGATTCCGAGTTACTAGATGTAGTGCGGGCTTTGAAGATTTATGTGACCAGAACGGCCAAGGTCAGGAAAATGGAGTCGCTGTTTATCCTGTATGCATCCAATAAGTTGGGTGCTCCTGCTTCAAAGCAGACTATTGCTCGCTGGATCTGTAACACGATTCAGCAGGCTCATTCTGCGGCTGGATTGCCGCCTCCGAAATCAGTAAAGGCCCATTCCACAAGTAAGGTGGGCTTCTTCTTTGGCGGCTGCCCGAGGGGTCTTGGCATTACAACTTTACCGAGCAGCTACTTGCTCGGGATCAAACACATTTGCAAAGTTCTACAGGTTTGATACCCTAGCTGAGGAAGACCTTGAGTTTGCTCATTCGGTGCTGCAGAGTCATCCGCACTCTCCCGCCCGTTTGGGTGCTTTGGTATAATCCACATGGTCCGGAGTTACGGAGTCCCCAGCATCCACTTAGAACATTAGAGAAAATAAGAATCTATTTCTCGTAGTCCGTAGTGGATGCTGGGCGCCCGTCCCAAGTGCGGACTTCTTCTGCAATACTGTATATAGTTATTGCTTAACAAAGGGTTATGTTATGTTACATCAGGTTATCTGATGTTTTGTATTGTTCATACTGTTAACTGGGTTTGGTTATCACAAGTTATACGGTGTGATTGGTGTGGCTGGTATGAGTCTTACCCTGGATTCCAAAATCCTTTCCTTGTAATGTTAGCTTGTCCGGGCACAGTTTCCTTAACTGAGGTCTGGAGGATGGACATAGAGGGAGGAGCCAGTGAACACCAGTAGACCTAATTCTTTTCTAGAGTGCCCTATCTCCTGCGGAGCCAGTCTATTCCATATGGTCCTTACGGAGTCCCCAGCATCCACTACGGACTACAAGAAATAGATTTACCGGTGAGTAAAATCTTTTTTTTTGCTATGTGTGTTTAGCTGTTTGTGTGTTTTGTCATATGTGTGTATGTATGTTTTGCTATATGTTTGTCTTTTACTATGTGAGTGTATATACAGGGCCGGCCTGACCATTACATCGCGGAGAGTACCATATGTGGAGGGTGCTGCTGCTGCCTTCTCATGTCCTCCCGAGGTGTGCTCGCACACCTGCTGCACTGCTTAAAGAGAGAGCCTGGATCACATGGTGAGGTGAGTGGGGAGCCAGGGAGGGAAACCACTGGGACAGGGTCGCACACTGCGGCCGCCATCTTTCTGCACCTCTGCCTTAGTCACTCTATACCTGTCACCCACTATCTCCCTGTCAGCCCTGTCTCAGTCAAAGTATAGATAGCGTGGCGAGCCACCGTGCCCGCAGCATGGCGAGCCCGCAAGGGGCTCATTTGCGCTTGCCCAGCTGTCGGTATGCCGGCGGTCGGGATTCCGGCGCCGGTATGCTGGTCGACGGGAGCCCGGCCGCCAGCATACCCTGCTACACCCGGGCAAGCGCAAATGAGCCCTTTGTGGGCTCGCCACGCTGCACGCACGGTGGCTCGCCATGCTATCTATACTTTCTCCAGGGTGCTCATGGACCCCCAAGAGGGAGAAAAGATGTCGGTATGCCGGCGGTCGGGATTCCGGCGCCAGTATGTTGATCGTTAGGAGTCCGGCCACCGGCAAACAGAAGACCACCCCAGTCACCCACTGTCTCCCTGTCACCCCTGCCTCAGTGACCCACTATCTCCTTGTCTCTCCTGCCTCAGTCACCCACTATTTCCCTGTCATCCCTGCCTCAGTCACCCACTATTTCCCTGTCGCCCCTGCCTCAGTCACCAACTCTACCTGTCACCCCTGTCTCAGTCACCCACTATCTCTCTGTCATACCGGCCTCAGTCATCTACTCTTTACTTGTCACCCCTGCCTCAGTCACCCACTATGTCCATGTCACCCCTGCCTCAGTCACCCACTATGTCCATGTCACCCCTGCCTCAGTCACCCACTATATCCATGTCACTCCTGCCTCAGTCACCCACTATGTCCATGTCACTCCTGCCTCAGTCACCCACTATCTCCCTGTCACCCCTGCCTCAGTCACCCACTCTCACCCTGCCTCAGTCACCAACTCTACCTGTCACCCCTGTTCAGTCACCAACTCTACCTGTCACCCCTGCCTCAGTCACCCACTATCTCCCTGTCACCCCTGCCTCAGTCATATACTCTCTACTTGTCACCCCTGCCTCAGTCACCCACTATCTCCCTGTCGCCCCTGCCTCAGTCACCAACTCTCACCCTGCCTCAGTCACCAACTCTACCTGTCACCCCTGTTCAGTCACCAACTCTACCTGTCACCCCTGCCTCAGTCACCCACTATCTCCCTGTCACCCCTGCCTCAGTCACCCACTACCTCCCTGTCCCCCCAGCCTCAGTCACCCACTATCTCCCTGTCCCCCTGGCCTCAGTCACCCACTATCTCCCTGTCACCCCTGCCTCAGTCATCTACTCTCTACTTGTCACCCCTGCCTCAGTCACCTACTATGTCCATGTCAGCTCTGCCTCAGTCATCCACTATCTCCCTGTCACCCCTGCCTCAGTCATCTACTCTCTACTTGTCATCCCGGCCTCAGTCACCCACTATCTCCCTGTCACCCCTGCTTCAGTCACCCACTATCTCCCTGTCACCCGTGCCTCACCAGTCACCCACTATCTCCCTGTCACCCCTGCCTCAGTCACCCACTATCTACCAGTCACTCCTACCTTACTCGCACACTATCTCCCTGTCACCCCTGCTTCAGTCACCCACTATCTCCTTGTCACCCCTGCTTCAGTCACCCACTATCTCCCTGTCACCCCTGCCTCAGTCACCAACTCTACCTGTCACCCCTGCCTCAGTCATCTACTCTCTACTTGTCACCCCTGCCTCAGTCACCCACTATGTTCATGTCACCCCTGCCTCAGTCACCCACTATCTACCTGTCACTCTTGCCTTACTTGCATACTATCTCCCTGTCTCCCCTACTTCAGTCACCCACTTACAGTTTTTTTTGTGGTGCATGCGATCCCTAATTTTAGTAAGGGAGAGGGGCCCAATGCATATTGTTGCACCTGGGCCCACTATTCTCTAATTCCGCCACTTCCTTTGTCTGTCTCTGTCTCTCTCGTTGGCCCTGGTATCTCTGTCTCTCTCGCTGCCCCTGGTCTGTCTGTCTCTCTCTTGCTGCCCCTGGTCTTTCTCTCTCTCTCTCTCTCTCTCTCTCTCATGCTGCCCGTGATCTGTGTCTCTTTCGCTGTTCCGCCATTGTGGAAATGTAAAAGCTGCAGAATGCTGTGCTCCAGGCAAGGGGCGTGTGCTCATTAAAATGGGCATGACCTCACCAGAAAAGACTACCTTACACCCCAGTTTTTGGCCCTGCGCCACAGACCTTGGCCACCACAGGGAAAAAAAGTTTTTCACCATATTAAGCCCCACACTGCACCATATGCCCCACACTTTAATGCTCGTGATACATTATGCCCTACAGTAAAGCTTCTACACGCTGGGTGTCATGCTCGTTCCCTGGGGTTTCTTAGGCTTGCTGTCTTGCTCATTGCCAGGGATTTCATGCTCTGGGACAGGTGTCATACTCATGTCAGGGGTTTGTAATGCTTGTGGCCAGGGGAAATGCTTGTTGCCAGGGGTGTGTTATTGTTAAACATTTAAAAAAAATCAAATGTTTATTCTTACAGTAAAATTTAACATTTCTGAATTACAAAAAATAAATTGAAAAAAAGCTATGAAAT